>NW_020214855.1:101317-255487 GCF_003070985.1 Temnothorax curvispinosus | reverse complement strand
ATTGATATTCTTTCCATTTCTATGAGATCCTTTCATTTTCTATCTATAATTTTAAGCAGGGTACTGGCGTTAGTCGACTGGCGCGGCCTGGCGCCACCAATCATTGCATGTGAAAACCGGCCTTTACATCAAGTAAATAAGCTGTTAGGAGCCACGTAATAAATATTTTTTTTAATTTTTTCTCAGTGAATGAATCATTGACAAACTCGATCAAATGTATCCGCAAGTTTTCTAATAGGCGGAAATGAAGGAAGATTCGCATTAACTCCAGATACGTCCACGCGAATTTTTCGACCTTTCTATGAGAGATGTGTGCGTAGTATGTATATCAACTGTTCCAACATACTGCTCGCTTACGACTGACTGTGCCGGCTCTGGCACAGGATTATTATTGTGCCTTATGCGACGCTCGACACGCACGTATTAATATATCTGATATGCTATGATTTACTTATCGAATGCATCGCGCCGCCATTTGCGTTAATAACTTTAAGCAGAGTTATAAAAAGACAAAAGTTCAACTATTATAGGTATATAGATGCAAATCGTGATACAATCGAAAAATAACGAAATTATAAAAAATAAATTATTTCCATACAAAAATATTCTCAGTTATAATAATTCGATCGCGTTCCGCAGATATCATGTGGATAGCTCTTTTACATTCTAATATAAGCGTGGTAATCTAGATAATAACAATGGCAGATTTATTTTCCGTAACAGAAGACACTCTTCTGCTGCGTATCGCGAGCGAAGATTTATTTCATAATCCTGGCGTGGCGTGGCGTGGCCTGTGTAGTCCCCTTTATTCCTTCATCCGTGGGTAATATGAAATATGGTAATTGGCGTCACCGTAGGGATCGGAACGGTTGATTTAAATTGCCTAATTGTAAGTTCCTCCCGTTCCACGTCTTCTGGGCAGAGCTGATCGGTAGTTGTGTTCTCCGCGGTAGCAACCGCACGTAATAGCATTCGGAAGACATGGGCAAAAAGACGGGGAGGAGCAGAAGGGGAGGGAGTAAAAAAAAGAGAGAAAGAGAGAGAAAAGAACGGGAGGGCAGAGAAAAAGGAATAAGATGAAAGAAAAAAAAAGTTGCGCGAGAGGGGAGGGGAACGCGCGAGACTTGGAGAAGAGAAGGAGAGAGGTGAAGCGAAGAGGGACACCAGGAGAGATTAAAATCGAAAGCGAATCTTTCTCCTGCTGCAATATCCTCAGACGGCATCTTCGTCCTCCTGACTGATTCACGACCTATTCACCTATAATATCTACTATATAAAACGAAAAAAATTTTACAAAACGACACTCAGCCTTTCTAAAATAAAAATTATCCCCAATTCTTTCTCGTTCAGTACAAGCCGATTAATCGTCTTATCATTGCGACGTAGAACGCGGTAAAATATTTTCGCGAATTTTTTTCCCGTGACGAATAATAATTCTCGGCGATTAAAGTTAAATATTAATGCGCACATGGTCCTGAGTCACAATCCGTAACTCAACCTTTCTGTCCGCGAAACAGAATCTTCCCGGAGCTTATCTGAAACTTTATAGCGCGGTAGCAGAGTGAAAAATGTTTTTCAAGCGCCGAGATATTACTTAATTCGCTTCACATTTCGTTCGCGCATAAGAGATATTCCGCTTTTAAAATAATGCACGGTCGTAAAGGAGCTTTATGGAGCCGTGTCGAGATTAGTTTTAGGCCCGCCTGGAAGGATTTAAAGCCGGGAGGGAGACCCCTCATCGGGGCCCCTCGGCGATTTTTCTCACACGCACGAGCTGCACACTTTCGGGCCGCGCGATCGTGCACGAACTCCGGCAATCGCTGCGCGAATCGTTGCACGGGATGATTTGACGTAATCGCTTCTTGCCGCGAAAGGATTCGTGGCTACCGCAGCACGCTTATATCCTGACATCGTCGTCCCGTCTCGGGGCGTTCTTTTGCTTTATTTCCTCGTATGCTTTCTCCTGAGCGCCCGTCCTCGTTCGGCCCGTCGTTCGCCCCCGAGGTCACTCGCGTTGCTCGCTTTTTCTCGCCTCGTTCGCTCTTTCGTCTATAAAAATATGTTTTGCTGGACAAAAATATTTTGTACCTTATGGAATGTTCCAAGAATCACGTTTTCTTTTGGACGATCTTTCGACGCACTGGTTATGTATAATGCAAAGTTTTCGATTAATTACATTTATCGCTTTTGCATGTATCGTATATAATTTTATAGTGCAAGAAATATATATATATATATATATATATATATATATATATATGATAAATGTACCAATGCTGGGACACTTAAAACCTAATGTCTGAACATCTTTATTATTTTAGTTTTTAAATAAGTATATTTTAAATTAAAATTAAAATCAAAGCTAAAAATATAATACAAGAAAAATATTTGTATCTTCGATTTTTTGATATTAATTCGCGTTATAACTTGTTTAAGGACTAAAATTATAAAAATGTCCAGACATAGGTGCGTGTCCAGGCATTGGTACATTTACCTTAAGTCTAATAATTATTATTTATGATACGATATACTATTAAAATGACGTGCGTTATCACTTGGCAACAGGTCGATGCGTGTTATTTAAAATATTCTCTTTTTCTTGTCAACGAAACATCTCGCATAGATTATCAACCGCGAATGGATTATCGTGCATTTAGCACACTGTTTTTTTCTGATAACGTGTCATCAATATCGTGTTTGTCACGAAAGAGAAGGCAATAACGTATCCGCGATAGGTTGTCGGAGTAACGGTTGTAAGGATGTAACGCATTACTTTCATCAACCTGGGCTCTTCGTTCATCCGCAATTTTATGGTTTCCCGTATCGTGAGTTCCGTCGAGCGATCATTTCGCACTCGCGTGTTTGCGTTTTTCCAAAATAAAACCCGCTGCGTACGCGCGCAGCTTAAACGGCCGCTGAAGTCAAAGAGGCACATCCGTTTGATTCAATTCGCCGTATCCTGGAAAGATTCCCTTGTACCCGTCGTAAAACCCTCGTGGACGCTTTAACAACGCGGTCGTATAAGAGACGAGAGATCTCTGGCGTCTCGGATTTGTGATTTACACGTCGTAAAGGACGCGAGCAGGATCGTGCGAGTCTGTTCGTGCGTATACGCACGGGCTCTCACTCTCTCTCTCCTTTTTTCATTCTTTCTCTTTGTCGCGCGCGCGCGCGAGTACACGCATGTTTACGCATAATGCTTGTCCGCTTGAATGATTGTGATACTTTTCCTAATGGAACTTTGATTAATGTAAATGTCTAGCGAATGGAGAATCAACCCCGTGTTCGCAGGTGACATAGCTCACAGATTGGCACAGATTAGTAAATGCGCAGTTGACAAAGCAGGCTCGGTTCTCACTATAGATAAGGACCCCGACATCCATTGATTATTATTAGGTTTATTCGGCGCATCGCTACATACCTACGCCATGCAGAAACGACGCGACCGCGCCGTGGCGAAACACGGCAGGATACGCCGACGCCAAAGTGACGGGATTGATCGAGGTGCTGGGCTCATTTGCAAAACAACTTAGCATTTTTTAGATATCTCCGATACTCTTGAAGATTTATTTATCGTTCTGCTACTCCCGGGCTCGTTCACATATTTCGTAGTAAATTAAAATAACGGAACTATACTCGACTCTTCTCTCTCTCCTTGAGTAAGGTAAAGAAAATAAAAAATGATGACGTTTTGGTTACGCCAACGTAGGTTTGGTGGAGTGGAAAAAAAAATATAAGAGGCTTTGTAGTAGGATCGTGGGAGATCTAAGTTCCGGGAAGATGCTGCAAAGTGCTTCGACCCGTTGCCTACGAGTTCACTCATACGCTGACGCACGAGGAAAGCAATTGCGCGGGTTATCTATACTATGTCTTGCCATACTGTACATTACTACATCGTGCAGTGGAGAGACGACGCCGAGGCAGGGCATACGATGAGGAGAGTAGGACGGACGAAAATAAGATACGAGCGAGAGGAGGAGAAGTAACGCAACGTGCGCGGTTTTGCCTCTTTTGCCAGTTCTGCTTTTTTTCTCCTCCTCTCTTCTTCCTTCTCTTCGCCTCCTCTCCTGCTCTTCGCTGGTCCAGGGACGTACCGATCTACGATGAGCAAAGATCGCTGCCTTCGTTGTCTTGCATCACGTTCTCTCTATCGCTATATCCCAACAATTTCAATAAAATTATTTCATTGAATCTATTAAACCGCAATAAATAAAGGTAAACTATTTATTTTGTGCCACGCTGCTTCAGCAAAAACGCGTTTCGCAACAAAGTGTCCCAATCGAAAATAAAAGAACAACCGCGTATAATTAATTTCACAGAATTTGAATCTGGGTAATAAATTAGCGAGACCGAGAAACGACATGTTTATTTTTAGATCTTATTATTAGAAGAAAAATACGGATAGTACAAGCTGTTTTATTTAAGATGAATGTTTGACTTGAAGCAAATTTTTTATGCGACGTGAAATCTTCTCTGTAATTATCAATGGCAACTGGCAGGGCAAAAAAAAATATAAAAGAATTGAACATGAAGAGCGCCCTATGGACGCGATTGTGTTACAGAAGCTACCGCAGCGGCAGTAGTAATAAGCGGAAGCGCAAATGACGGATGCAAGCTGTGATTAATACGTGTTCGCCTTTCTAGAGAGAGCGAGAGAGAAGAAGAGTCATCAATTAGAGTCTCTGCACATTAGTATCTTTTATTGTACGGAAAACTCACTTTTAACTGCTTTGATTTATTATCATTTGCACTTTCTTAGAGATGACGCAAAAATGTTTATACTATTGAGATTTTTTGTATTATCGTACCATAATAAAAAAAATTACTGTTCAAAATCAAGCTTTCCGTCAAAAACTGTTCTTTCGTACGGTATGTGTGTCGATTCTCGTGCAAAACTCGTCGAAATAAACACGTCGTTCCTCGGTCTCGCGGATTTAACCCAGATTCAAGTTCTGTGAAATCAATTACGCGGCTGTTCTCTTACTTCCGATTGGGACATCTTTGTTGCGAAACGCGTCTCCTCTTTTTCGAAAGAGACGCGTTTGAACATGTTCGCTGCAGCAGCGGCACGAAGATTCATCGAGAATTCCTCGAAGCTACTCAATGACGAACGTGACGTTTGCGGAGGTAGTCTTTGTGCCACGCGAAAACCGCAAACAGAGAGCACAACATGAGAGATGATATCGTACGATATCATGACGTCGACAATATCAATATTTGCTGATCATCGTATAGTAACATAAATCGTAGAATTTATAAACATTGTCTACTACAGAGAGACTATTAGTACTTTTTTTGTGTTTGGTGTTGACAATCTATTATTGGAATATCTTTTGAAAAGACATTTGACTAACTTTCGATTCTTTCAAGATTATTATTCCCAGTTTCATTTTGCTGTACGATCGATTTTTGCATGCGAGCCTTCCATCAATTTGCGCGAGGCTTTGCCGTGAATACGAAACGGCGGACGCGGTGGTACGACGAGGTACGACAGCCTCCAGCTTACATCCCTGCCTACATCTCCTCCTTCCATCCATCCTCGCCTCTTCTTCGTGCTCTCCCCCATTCCCTTCTGCATTGGCCCGAAGGGCCGATCTCCTCGTCTTTTTCCCCTTCGGGCCCCTCTCGTTCGGTTTGCTCGCTTTGTACAGCGTCACGGCTACTTTTGTTGCTCCTCGCGTTGCTCTTCCTTTTTCTCTTGCTGCGTCCTCCTCCTCCTCCTCCACCCTTCCCCCTTTACTCCGTCCTCCACATCTCTCTTTGTCCCTCCGGCAACGCTCGGTTCCTCTTTGCCCCGAGATTCGTTCCTCTTTTTTCTCTCTTCTCCTTCTTGCCTGCCCTTCGCTTCTCGCTCCAAGCTGGTCCAGTTGCTTCTTTTGTTTTGGTCGAGTGAA
Organism: Temnothorax curvispinosus; assembly: GCF_003070985.1. Classification (NCBI taxonomy): domain Eukaryota; kingdom Metazoa; phylum Arthropoda; class Insecta; order Hymenoptera; family Formicidae; genus Temnothorax; species Temnothorax curvispinosus. The sequence continues at coordinate 249,593 of NW_020214855.1, read as the reverse complement.
CGAGAACGACGGTGAATATACGCGAGTGAAAAGGAGAAACGCGCGGAGAGAATAAGAGAGAGATATTGCGAGAGGAAAGAGAGCTGTTGGTCTGACGAAGAGAGAGAGAGAGAGAGAGAGAGACTTGAGAGAAGGAGAAAGAGAGAAGAGAAGCACACTTGAGCGAAGCGTGTCTCGACACGCGAGATGCAGGATCGAATTCGACCGTCGGATCCGGATCCACGAAACTCGCGATCTCTTGGATCATTCTCGTCTTAAAGCCTTTCCCCGCCCAGATCTTGCCACCCTTCGTTGTTAACGCCCTTTTCATTTTCTCTCTCTCTCTCTCTCTCTCTCTCTCTCTCTCTCTCTCTTTCTTTCGTACCGATTTAACGTTGATAGAAAAAATGCTACTGCACGGCTCGTAAAATTCGCTTCGCCGTGAGACGCGTCGCTCTGGATGCGCTAATTATATTCGAAAAGGTGTTTGTGATTATTATGCTATATGCGCGAGAGAAAGAAACGAGGTTGCGTGACTTAATATTAGGTTGCATGATAATATTACTGATTGTGAGACATGTTGAAATAACGTGATTCACGGCAAGGTATACGGCCGCGGCGCGGCGGCAGAGCTGGCCCGTTGACGCACAAGATTATTATTTTTGATCCATTTGGAAATTATAAACTCGTTTCTCCGATACTTTTATTCTGTCGCAAGAGAGCTTTCTTATTCGCTTGAGGAAACTATACGAGTCCGTTTCTTCTTTCTTCCCACGAAAGCATACTCGAGCAGTACTCAATAGAGTATTGCTCGTATCGCTGCTCCGTATGTCACGACATTCGATGTGCACGTGGGTGAGCGTTACTGCCTAAACACCCTGTGAGGCTCTCTTGCGAGATACAAAGAATACAGCAGTGCACGGTTGGAAACGAGATTCGATGAAGCTGTAAGCGGAACTCGTAGAAACGCGAAGGCGGGACAAGAAGGAAGGAGCGTCGGCGATCTCCTTGGTGAACGGCCACTTATCGAGTATCCCGCGAACGCGCCGGCTTTCCATAGAGCAGCACAGCACAATGCGCAGAGGCATACACTCGCTATTCTGTGAAGATTCATTAATGTCATCGGTGCCGAGTGCCGTCAGTGCCGACACATAATACTGAGGCCCGGACAGCCAGAGAAAGAAAAAGAGAGTAAGCAAGAGAGACTCGGTAACGAAGCTGTAATGAACGGTAGTCTCGTCGAATAGAAGCCTCGGCACACGGAGCGCTCGCTCGTTGATTGCGAATAAAGGAGGAATGATCGGCGATGCCGGAGCACGCTTGGACACGCGCGCGTACGCTCTTTCCGCTCGGGCACGCGTAGGGAACGAAGAGAGACACGAGAATAGGTTTGTCTCGGAGAAGCCCCGAGAAGTTGCATTTTATATTATTTATATGTCATTTATATTATTTGCATGTTATATAAAGTCCCGAAAAATCGCATTGTGTTAATAAATTTTTATTTGTTAGAGAATGCGTGAAAAATACTTAATAAAATCCTCGATCAAACTTAAATCGCTTGCAATTCCCCTTTCCCCTCTAGAAATTCGAATAAATCTCTCGATAAGATCAGTTTGACGCATCTGCGAGCATCAATTTTCAGAATGAAAAAGCTATTACTAATTCGTTTCCTGATTTATTTATCGTCCAGACGTTTTCGATTACGTTATTTCCAAGCGTATCCGTTATCGTACGATGATGCTGAAAATCCCAGGCACTTTGCCTCGTCCTGGGAATAGTAAAAGCAAGCATTACGCTTGGACACGTGGTAATTTACAGTTGGTGCGTACGAGGCGCGGGTAGTTCGTAAACAGCAGGTTTCTTTGTCCCGCTCTCCTCTCGGCACACAGGTACTTCTCCACGCTGCCTCCGCTCTTACGCCTTTTTTCAATTTTTACACAGTCTACGGGAACCGCTTCTCTTTCCTGTCCTCGCTACACTTTGTGTTTTCCCGTGTCTTCTTTTGTCACAGAGTCCTACGCAACAATATTAATTCCACTTAATGAAAACTTATTTAAGAAACAGATATCATTTTCTATCAAAACAAATATTTTTATCTTGTGTACGTTAGTATGTAGAAACACCAAAACGCTCTCTCTGAAAAGTTTCTTTTGTTTTATATATATATCTATACATATATTAGTTGCTTTCCATTTACACTCAAGTGATCTGAGTCACTCAGTTATGTGAGTATTTTATACTCAGGTAAGATATGTCATTTTGTATTTACCTGCTAACCTGCTTATTTTTGTGACAAAGCTATCGCATAATAATACAGGTTCATAGCCTCACTTTTAATGTGAGTCTATTAGATTCATTAAAGCACATGATCTCGATTGTGGATAAAAACTCAGTTGAATCTCACTTGCCAGCGTGCAAAAAGAACGTGCATTCAACTGAGTTATGACGTCACAAGTGAGAATTATCTGAGTTTTGATGTAAATTGAAAGCAACTATTAACGTCTGTGATATTTTCTTCTTTCATGATATTTCTCGATTCAATTTTGATATTCCTTTCATAAAGAGAGCTCGTCTCTTCGTCCACGCTGTTGACTTTCTCGCGTGTCTGTACCGAGGAAAAGTGGACCGCGTAGTTCAGAAGTCATCACACGCGGTCATCGTCTCGGCACACACGCGTGCGCCGCGTGTACGCACGCATGCACGTACGCACACCCAGCGCGCGTCGCGGTCGTTATTATTACTCCAACAGTAATCCGCTTCGAATCCCTAAACGATCGATTTGCTCTTGTTGCGCTCTACTCTCATTCCTCATTTCTTGTTCCATCTCGAGTCGCCTCAGCGAGGTGTTCATTGTACATCCTGCGATCTTTTTGCGGCGCAATTTGCTCTAATTCTGATTTGCTCATCAGATCTATATGGCACCTTAAATACCCTTTCTCATTTTGTGCGGACCATCATTGATTATTTCCTGCAACAGCGATGCGCTTTTATCGGGATATATAAATAGAAACGTATTCTTCTCGTATTTCCCTCGTTACGATTCACGCGATTCATTTGGCTCATGGTCGAAACGAATCATAAGAGCTCACGATCTTTCTTGACGCACGTATCGGAGCCTGTCGTTGCATAAGCCTTCCCCATGAAATGAACCATTAATTTTCGAATAGACTTGCACATGTGACCGTGATAAAATCGTAAAACTGCAAACCAGATTTAAATTTTAACGTATGCTTGTCGGATAAAATCTGGCACATCATTAAATCTGCGAATCATTTGAATATTGGGGACTTCAAGTGTTATCGTAATATAACGATGTATGGCATATCTATCACCCTCTGAATAGTAAAGATGCACGCTTTATTTTATGCGAAGAAAAAGTTACCCTGGTATCGACTTTCGTACAAAATAAAAAAAGAAAAATAATAATTTTCTAACGCTGATGGGAAACCGATTGCAATTCAAGCGAAAAGAAACGTTTTTTTCAATAAGAGAATCACGAATCTCTTCAAGCATCCGTGTAATAAATGCACTTTCTCCGATGGGCTTTAACCGGTGACCGGAGCTATATACTCGAACCCTCTCGTTGAGCCTCGGTGATGGCTTATCAGTCCGTATCTTGTACAAACACGTTCCACCTGGTCTCGGACAGTCGCGGCCCACGCCATTTTCTACCGGTGCTGCCCACGTTGTTTCGTAACGTTTCACGAGACCACTTTATCTCATACGCTCCGTCTTTCATCTTATGCCTCCCTCCCCCTCTCCCTCCCAACCCTTCTTCATCGATAGATGGGCCCGAGATGCTTCTGTACGCTGGTAACCGGGAGCCGATACCGGTGTAATTTCGGCGAAGGCAACTTTTTACGCCACGCGTGAAAAAAAAACGAACCGGTATGAGCCTCATTTCTGCCGTTATATTTATGCCGAGCGATTTATCTCGCTACCATAATCCACGGGCGTAACATACTATCACGTCTTTCACCGAAACACCGAAGCTACGAGTGAGCGCTTCCTTCTTTTTTCTTCCACGGGGGACGGACATATTATCGGACGAATTGCGGAAACGCAGGTATCGCTTTTTAGGCAGGAAAGTAGTTGCCGATTATAGTCTTTTCGATACGGGCTGCTCTTGCCGTCCGTATCCCAATTAAGGCTTCAAATCAAGCTGGAAGAAAGCGAACGTATCCAGCGTATCCTCGATGGCGCGATATCTTCTTTTTATTTCGAAGATAATGATAATGGGTGTCCGTCGAACAACTGATTATAGTGTTCTTAGTGTTTGATTAGCTCGCTCAGTCTATTCGATACTTATTGTTAGATCCCTTCTCGCGCAAAATTCATCTTTCCAAAAATCTACGAATAAGACGAGTGTCAAAGATGAGAGTTTTAGTTTAACTTTTACATATTCTCTTTTGACTTGAGATATACTTTACCGAGCCAATCGACAATAAATTAAACTTATAAATAATTTCAAGTCGTGCACAAAGAATACATAGCGCGATAACGTTCCAATACGACAATGTAAACACGAAAAATATTACTTGCGAAAGGTCCGTCAATCCTTTCGCCAGAGATCTTGTAGATCCTCCTCCACCGATTGATCCCCGGAGTAACGTGATCGGGTTACTTTGTGGAATTTCTCGCGTAGAGAACGGGCGGCGTCCGTAATCCGGGCTTATGGCCCGCGATCGAGATGCCTGGACGTGCTTTAATATGATTTAAGCCTACCGCCGTGTTGCGCGGGCTACCGTGTTACGATCGTTGGACTTTTCTCCTCGCCGGCTTCTTCTCTGGACCATCCGCGCGTCAGCAGTCCTTGAGGAGAGATCGCGGGAACGGGGGAGAGAGAGGGAAGAGAGAAAGAGGGGGAAGAAAGAGAGAGAGAGAGAGAGAGAGAGAAAGAAAGAAAGAAAGAAAGAGGAGGGAGATACCTACACGCGTGCGTACACGCAAGAAAGTGGCGTAAAATACGCAGGCGACGCACAGGTTTTTGCCGGCACTGGCCGGCTGATCGCCTTTGAATTTTAAGCGTTACCCGTTCCGCGAGAGCACGATGAGAGCACTGTTGAAGCTCCGACGTTGCGAGAGAGTCAATCGACGATTGAATATCAATATTCTTCTTATTCATATTGACAAAAAAATATATCATTTTATACCGCGAACACGAAAAAAAAGCTACCGTTGCAAATCTAGTCGTAAAATATGGACAATTAACATTCTCTTAGTAACAAAAGGCCGATTTTGCTACTATTGCTAAAAATATAGCTCTCGCAGCAAAAAAATGTTATAGTTGTTCATATTTTACGACTCCTTTTTTCCCGTGAACTTATCAACAATGATTAAGCTATATAAATGTTTATATATGCTATAAGATAGAATGTTATTAACGTATAATTAAATTTATATATTTCTTTCGGAGATTCTTAGACGATTAACTCTTTGAATGCTATGACCGCATGTATGCATCTGACAATTATTATCAATAATGGATTATGGACGCACATGTTTTTTTATGCGTGTCTTCATTTCTTTTTACGTAAAAAAATATTTCATCCTCGGCATTCGTCATTGCGAGTCTCGTGTCGTCCGTAATTTAGCTTCGGACCGCTCCGCACCGAAAGAGTTAACATTACATAAATATTGTAAAATGTCAAATTACGGATCACGCCACGGGACGTTTATCGACAAAACGTTGGCCCGCGTTCGGGAATCTTGTCCGAGGGAAATGAAAGATATAAAGTCGCGTCGTGTGCCTGGTACTGTATACACGTCGGCGCGCGTCTAGTTTGAGGCGATTCGACGAGACGAGAGGAAGATCCGCATTTGCGGGGACAGTCGGCATTGTGCACCTCGTTTCTGGTCCTCCGCTCGTTGCGCATTTCTCCCTTCGCGTCCTCCAGCTCCTGCCAGTCCTGCCTCGTCGTCGTCTCTTTGAGGAAGCCGCCTCGGTGCAAGAGAGCGAGCGGGGCACGGGCAACGTACGCACCAGGTACCTCCCTGCGGGGCCCGCGCCACGGCAAAAGTGACAAGGCCTCGGCAATTATAACGGATGGCGCAAAAAAATGGCGCCGCGGTACGGATCGTACGGATGGCCGGTTGGGGCCGACCGGCCGAGTTGGCTACCGTTTCTCTGTCCCTTTCGCCAGGAACCTTTAAGTGTGTATATCAGGGAACCCCCGATGATTAATCGCGGGTATCGCGGCAAATCTCGACCGTCAGTTCCAAGTCGCCCGAATTTGTTTCGAAGGCGGCGCTCAAGATGAGGCAGCAATATACATTCATACATATATTAGAAATATACATACATATGTATGTATGTATGTATGTGTGTTGTGCGTGTGTCATTGTTAGTAAATGCAAATGTATTGAAAATCTTAACTTGAGAATTTGCGTGGGTACATTCGGGGGAAACACAAGTCGGATAGACAGTTGATAATATTTAATTGCTAATATTAATATAATCTGGCAAGAATTATCGAATATATTATTGTATCGAACTGAGATTTTTTAATGTAATCGACTCTGAAGCACCGAGAGCAACTCCGATTTTTCTCCTAACAAGCGAGAGGACTCATTCCGGCATGAGATAACAATCATTCCCGCCGCGCCGGGCAGATCGAGCTCCGTAAGCAAGTGTGATTAATTCTGATTCTCATAGAGATCCCGAGCCATTGTAGTCGGGAGTACGCGGCCGCAGCCGCGGCCGCGATGTAATCGCAAATGAAGAAACGTGGTTTGTCCGCGCCCTTATATCGTTGAATCACGCATATGCGAATTAATTATGCGTGGGTAAAAATATCCGAAATTCAAGCCTGTAATCAGCGCGAGCAGCGCGGGGATCGGTTGTAAAGCCTCTAATTACAAAATTGCCATTTAACCATCCAATGCCGATCGACACGATCTTCGGCTTCCGTGGAATTTTCGGAGATGCTATAAATAATCGAGGATAACCTTGCGACAGAGGGTAGTAATTTAAACTCGACATTGTGCGGCGTGATTAATTACTTCTTGTAGGGCAAAATGAAGAAATCGCAAACAATAATTAAACGATGTAACGATTGCTCATCTTTTTGTATTCTCTTTATTAGGGCCTCTCTCTTATTCTATTAAAAAGAACATGATTTTTGAATTGTAAGCAAACAATATAATATTTAATAAGGAGATATAATTAAAATTACAATATTAAGCGATAGTTTTTACGTCGAAATTTTTATGCAGGGCAAATTCAGATTGAAGCTGACAAATCCAATTTCTTTAAAGAGATCGTTAAAATTCAACGCAGCGAGACGAGAATCGCCAGCAATTATATTTTTATACAGCACATAATTACGCTGCGTCCAAAAATCACATTGTTCACGTTTTTGGATTAATGCACCATCTAACGAGGCAATCTGGTAGTACTCCAATTGATAGCTCGAGAATCCACCAGATGACTCTCCGTGTTCTAAAACGGATTTTCTCTTTATTTAATATTGACGAAATCTCATTAAAAACTGCTGTAATTGCACAAAATAATCTCGGTTTAAAAGAAATACGATTTTAATGAATAATAAAATTTTCATTTTCTCTAGGTTTACGTTTTTCGCACACTGCTGTAGTTATAATCTGCGTGCACGGTCTTTCTGCGTGTAAAAAGAGAATCATCGTGCGCGTGTTTTCGACGCAGCTTCGAAAAATATTCATTGTTATTATTTTATTCCGCTCCGATTGTACAAAGTGAAACATTCGCCAGTGAAAACGATATTGGAAAGGGAAAAAAGGAATGTGACCTTTCGAGTGGAAAGAAAGAAGGAGAGATATGGAGGGAGAGAGAGAAAAGGAAAGAAAGATACGTTCGCACGTATAGCAAGGACAGTTACTAAACTCGTCAAAGGAGTAACTTTATTTTTCTAAACCGAACGAATTTATATTCTTTTGTAAATCATCCTGCGCAATCGCAATTGTCGTTGACTCGTTGCTTAAAATTTACTTGTCATTAGTCTTTGATATGTCGGAATCGGTACTCGTGCAAGCACACTCGCTTGACGAATGCGTGCAATATGGCGGCCGGCGATGGTCGTTTTCGCGCCTTTTCTCAGCTGACGGGCGCACGAATGTCAACAAAACACGAAAATATCGCGAATAACGCGGATTGGTAAACGCTGTAGCCGTGAGCGCCGAGCGGCGCAAAACACCGAGATGATAATGGAACAGCAAGCAAAACGAATCAGGTTCACTAAGGAATCGGCTGTCACTGATATCGCGTCTTCTATCGGTAAGTAACCTTTCTCCTGCGATTTCTATGATTGAAAGGACAATGGAAAGGGAATAAAGTAACAGAAATGCTTGATTTACAGGAAATGTTTCGTAGACAATTGATATTTCTTATCGAGAAAACCTGAGATTCCATGGTATGGCTTTATACGTTAGTACATGTAACTTTTGTGTTTTAGATGACATAGCGAACTCCGTGAAATCTGTCAGCGTGACTTACAGCGATATCCTGAGAATAAACACGGCTGTCGTTACATATCTACGGAACGCTGAGCAACGCGAAAAGCCGATAAACCAAAGCACCGAGGACATAGAACGTTCGCTCGTCAGGGAGAAACGATAGGTTATAACGATTGTATTTGTCTATTTTGTTTTGTAATTAACATTACGAATTTTATGTTATAATATGACTTAGATGTGAATACTAATTAACGAGTATACGTGATGTAATCGATAGTCCTGCATGTGTGTCACGTTCTAAATTTATTGCTACGTATGTCACATGTATACAAGTAGGGTAAATAACGAGCAGTTTGCGTGTCGAAACGTGACAATAAATACAAAAAATAACTATGACATAAATAACATTGACAAGATCTTGTGGCGGTCATCTCCTCTTTATATCACAATGTCTCTTGACCTTTATTCGTAAACACACAGTAGTTTAGCATGGAAATGCCTTGGAACTAAAAGAGCTTGTGTCGTTCTACGATTTGGAGGTGAAATTGTAACTATTTGGAATGTAATATCTCACCACCAAGTCGCAGGAATGATATTATCATGTACATTGCAAAAACGTGATGGACAAAAGGTTTCAGAATTTGCAACATATTTTGCATCGTGATAAAATCGCGACAACTCAATGGTAAAACAATTCAACTCTTCTAGTTCCTAGGCATGGAATTAATGAGAAGTCTCGTCTACGTAATAAAGAAATTAACAAAGTAACTATAGATTCGTTTTAGCAGTCTTGTAATCCGTCGCGTGTCCGTCTGAATTCCTGTCACTTGTATTCGGGATCTTCCTTAGGTTTTCTTCTAGGATCCGATGGGTCCAAGGGGATTATCACAGGGGGCCGCCTGTTTTCCGGACGACGATTAGTGAAATTGTAATTCGTAGATGGGAACCTGTTTACCGGTCTAGAGAACATTATCGGTCCACATCTGGAACACATTTTCGGTTACGTGCCATAATTACGGAGCATATACTGTAAATATCGTGCCAAATTGCGTGAACCGAAGTGCAGGAGCTCATTCACAATCTCTCTCAGGTTTTCATACAGCTCTACCGGTTTGTGTCGTTATTTTTTTAACGATTTATTTAAAGCGGTAATCATTGTTAGTAGGATACAAACATTCCACCTTTAGAGTGTTACATCATAGATATTAGTTAAGTATATGTATATAGATCACATGAGGTATATCGTTTTAGTTTAATGACTAGGCAATGAGAAAAATTTTGACGAGAAGCAAGTCTCCATTTCGTCGTTTGGATCACTCGAAATGCTGGTGGTGAATTACGTCGTCCAATGAAAGGTGTCGGCGCGAAGAGAAACATTGGAAGTGCTTTCGCTCACGTGCAAACACCCTGTGCGAGATAGCAGGAAAGCGCGAACATGGGACGCATATGTAGATTCGTGCACGAAAGAAAGAAGGTGAAACTTGAAAAAATTCGTGCAGAAACGAGGTCGAGATAAGTCATTTCGGTGAACGAGAAATAAATCGGTGCGTTCGCGTGTATGTTTCGGAAATCATGATAGAGTAAAGTGCAATGAAAGGGAAGGGCGCCTTATTCTTTTAGCGAGTATCCCCCTATTCTGTCGGCTCACACCTGCACGTGTTGGGGTTGAAGTAGTATCCGGTGGTGCACGGCTCGATGGTCCTGCAGGAGCAGGCGCAAAGCTCCTGGTTCCAGATCTTCGCGTTGTCCTTACGGCACTTCTCCTCCTCGTCGATGTTGCTGCAGGTGCACTTGCAATTGTGCGGCTCGTAGTGCTGCTTATCGTTGCAGTGCTGAAGGCAAAAAGGAAAAAAAAAAACGACGGCGTGAATCATCGGCGAAAAAGAATGTCAACACTTCACGTGCTCTCGTACAAACACGGCTAAATTTTTCTTGTCCCCCGCACTGACACACTTATTCGCGAGCGTTCGCGCACGTTGCAAGGAAGCGACAATTGTAGCAATCAGCGAAATTGGTATATTGAGAAACGGCCGTAGCGTAATGCGGATTAAATATTGTACTGTGTATGTTGAATGTCGGGCAAGTGACCGTATCAACACGCCTTTTAGAATCTTGGCATTTTTTTTTATATCTCTCGGATCTCCTTGCGTCCGCGATGACATAATATCTCAAGTAATTGAAATGTCAATCTCGTAATACACCCGAAGGACGAGGGGGGGATGAAGACGGACGCGTGGAAAGTGATTCACGCCTTTGAAACGCCTATTACTTCTGTTTCTAATGTATTTTCGTGCATTGTCGGGGTACTTGGAAGCGGAGCTCGCGTTCCTTTCAGCCGGCCGGCTGACGTAAATCTCTCTCGAGTGGCACGCACGTACGTACCGAGTACGTACGTATGTGCATGCATAGGTCGCGTGTGAGAAACAATACGACGGGATAATATATGAGGTGTGAAAATTGCGAACCGGTGCGGCCCGGTTAAGCAGGAAGGCGTCGATTAACTGCCAATTATCGGTCGCCATCAAATTACCTCCTCCTTGATTTTGCAATCGCACTTGCACTTAGTATGCTCCTCCACTGGGACAATTCGCCGTCCCCGGTAGTTCATATCTTTCATCGACGTCACGATCACCTTAAAACAAAGCGAGAAAGGAAAAGATGCTTAACTATTGCTTTCTCTCGAGTTGGTTGCTCATAATAATAGGCGCGTTTTCGTTCGTGCTCTTCAACTCGATAACGATCGATTACCTGGAAGTTTCGCATCTCCGTAGCTGTTGGCTGACACGAGAGCAAAGAACTAATGCAACAGCCGCCGCATCTTTTGATCCGTGTGCAGAGTGGGAAGACGAACGTCGAAGGATCGTCGTCCAGTTTTAGGGAAACGAGTTGCAGCTCGGGCATGCACTTGGCCGGCGTCGGCATCAACGCGTTCGAGCGTTCCTCGCCTCCGAATCTATCTGTAAAGAATCCTTGTTTGTATCGTGAATATAATTGAGGAAACTTTCCTTTTTTTTTTTATGCTGCCGAAGGTATGATATAGTCTCCGGTTTACATAACATAAAATGTGTTTCATAATACGTAGAAAACCTTGTTGGGCATATTAATTTCTAATTGTAAATAGATATTACAGATTTTTTAAATGTCTTGTAAATGTCTTGTATTAGCATGAGAGTTCGAATGAGATAATTTAGTGATAGAACGGCATTTAATTTATCAATTGCAGCACAAGTGAAAGTAGTACGTTATTAAAATAGTACTAGTTTGTAAAAAAAATAAGCAAGATTATAATCAGAAATATTAAACTGATATTAGATTTTCTCTAGGTAGCAATTATTTTTTTAGAGCGAAAATGGCCGACGCAAAAGTGACCAACGAACGTGCTCAAGCAATCTCGGTTGCAAATTCTTATTTTGCGTTGGCCGATGGAATGGTTCCCGGTTTTAAGGACCATCTCGCAGAGCACGTGGTACTCAAATGGTTCGGGCAGGTGATTAAAGGGAAAAAGAACGTAGCTGCCTTTATGCTGTCCAATAAAAAAGAGTCTTTTCACACGTTTTCTGATATTATGCCAATTTTGGATATTTCTTGCAAAAGGACAAATTGGTAAGAATATTCATATTAATGATAAATTATGCATACTCACAATTGCATTTATCGGTTATATTGTCCGAAACCAACATTTTTTCTCAAAAATTAGTTTATACGTGTATTATACACAAATTGTATTAAGCAATAAATTTATTTAAGAAAGTGTAACACTCATTAGATAAAGATGGTTTCACGCACACATATTTTTCGCGTAGGAAGACAAAACAGTCCTTGGATAAGAACGCTAACTGCACGAGCGATTATTTACACGAAGCTCATTCTTCACACGAGACTGAAATGTCAACGACCCATGAAAATGTAGAAAATTGTTATCAGAAAAATAAAGCGACCTATGCAGCTTTCATATATAAAGCAGCTTATAATGAAAACGAACTTTGCATCGAAAAATGTATAGATAAACTGGGAATATCGACAGATTGTGACAACGTGAATGTCAATTTCGACGTGAATCAAAATGAATTTAGTGCGAATGCAATCGCTGAGATGGGTGACCAGTGTTATGGTCTTAACGAGAATGATCTTCATAATCTTTTCGAGCCCGAGATTACGTCTCAGCCTATCGTCGGGAAGATACAGAACATTAATAGGATAAAATTGAAAGAGGAAATGGCACCAACCGTCAGAGCCATCAACAGAGAGTGCGGTCAAGGAGATGGACCTGTTACTGCTGAAGCTAAAACGACTAAGTACCTGGAAGCGAATGGAGAAATAAAATTTGTACGAATTAGTGCAGAAACAGGTAGTATTAGAAATATGTATATATATATATTTATAGAATATTATAAATTAAACTTTATTGGGAGAGATAAATAATATATATATATATATAAATTATGGAATTACAGAAATCATTTTAATATGATATTTTGTGAACAATAAATGTTAGATATATTAAAGTAAATCAATGATTAAAAATTAAAACAGAATTATATATTTAAAAATTTTATGAATTATATTTTAGATTCTCCGTCCTTATATCATTGGTCAAAACTCTGGAAAAAGAAAGTTTGGAAACGACCATGCAAGCTACAGATCGTATATTCGCTTTTAATCGATAACGCTTCGCCGACAGTTGCTACAAAATGCTGCGGTGCACGGGAAACTGCTCGTTCTGATCACGTTTCGAACCTTTCGGCTAAGGTATACCACAATACAGATAAAATACAAACAAGCAAATTGCCAAGTTTGGAAGAGGCAATCCAAGCTAGCAACGCATTAATACGGGACGTGAATCATTTCGGTGGTTATCTACAGCCTTTAAACTTCTCAGAGGATCGCAAAAATTTTTTAAAATCTTTCGAGGCCGAAATAGCGCAAAAAAATCCCGATGTGCACGTTTGCGCACATTACGTGAACAATAAATTGATTTTCGACTTTCCAAGTAAAAGATCATTTAATGTCATGTATAAAATCCACAAGATCATTTATATGGATGTCGAAGAAAATGTCTAATACACAAGAAACAGCAGGCATGTAAAATAAAATTATCGCACATACGTTTGCGGCCGATGAGCAGTTGCATGTGTTTAGTCTTGGTTAGATAATATTGTCAGCTGAATCAATTGGTCGGATACGCCTCGGCGAATTTTCATTCGTAACAACAAAAGGCTGTTTCCTGTGTTAGTCGAGAAACCATTTAACTTTTGCAAGGTTAAAAAAAACATTCTAAATCTGTAAGAATTTGTAACGATAGTTTTTTGAAGCTGCATAATATTTAATCCACATGCACTGCACCGAAAATATCAAAATACAGTTCACATTATGGGATGATCTCAGTTCACATTGATAACTATGCGTTTGTATGAACAACGGAACAATCAAAAGACATACCGCGCCACGGTTTAATTTAGCTTAGGTAATAAAAGACCTTATCGTGATAATACTTGCACACATCTCCATAAACTATTAATTTTCCTACGATAACCGTAATATATAATTGTAATGCATTTGATTGTAGCTGTATTTAAGAAATTTATTATGTGATTATGCGACATTGGAACGTGATTGATATATCAATATATTTCCAAATGTTTGTTTTGGCGACGTATTTTCTAGTTTTTGATAATTATTTATGATATAATAATAAGTTTTTATTTATATTTCTATTTAATAAAGTGGAATTTGCAACGAGTAAGCTTGATTTGCTCCTTCTTCCATGACAAGTTTTCCTTAAGATTATCATTTGCCATTGCATTATTTGCATTTGCACTTAGCACGTAATAAAGATAACGCAGTAGCAAATTATACTTACTGGTAAACGCGATACCCTTTTCGCTCGCTGGAACACCGTGAAGAAGCTGCATAAATTCTTCTAACGTGTCTATCGAATTTAATCTGGTCGCTAAATCGAGCGATATCTAAAAAATAAATTATAATATATATAATAATAATATATAAAATATATGTATATATTATATGTATGTGTGTGTCCCATATACTTTTGTAGAAAATAATCTAATCGAAATCCGATAACATGGGATGGGTCATAAGTGCGATTGCGACCAATATACATGACTAATTGTAAGCAGAGAAACTTGCGGTCGAAAATTATCGAAAATAAAAGTTGCTTCAAAATACTCAATATTTTAACGAGTTTCCTGTATTCTGTCCTGTATGCTGGTTTGGAAAATTTAATGTCCGAGATTTGTAGCGATATCAACAACGATCGATTACATTTATAAAATTGAGGAAATAGTGACTACTAATTTGCTTTGTTAATTTGCGGTCAGCAATTTTCCTGCATTAGCTATATTGGAAAAAAGTGCGTAAGCAAAGATAAATATAAAATAGGATTTTCTTAAGAACACATTTCGATTCGAACGTGCACCGAGATCGGAAAGAGAGACAGAGAGACGATAAATCGTAGTGGGTCATACGCAATTATAGTTATTTCTTTCCTACAATCTCATAAATATTGACTAAAAGAATAAATATAAAATTAAATTCTTCAGGGTATTCCCGTGGACTGTGAGTCATCCTGTTCGATCGCGGATACTTGCAATACGCGTGACTAAGAAGCAAATCATCCTGGTGAAACAAATATCGGTCAATGATCTATGTTGCACAAAAATCTCGATTTTTGGAAAATTTGCTTTCTTCGATTAATCCTTTCTTTACATCTGCATTTAGATCAAGTTTTAACTATTTTATGTTTCTGTATACGCATAGCAATGATTTTAATTTATTATAATAATCTATCGCACGTTTTATGTAAAATTTGTTAGTTTATGTATAATTTAATTCTCTCTCCGAGAAATAATTCTTTATTTTTAACCGCTTTCGTCACTTAAGAATCATTACGCGTTCTTGTAAAGGCGAAATCAATTTCGATTGATAAATATCTGTAGATAAAAGTAGTATATATCAGCTTTGGGGCATTGCATAGTTACTTTATTAGTCATTGATAACTACTGCTTTGAATAGATGCGAAATCACCTATAGCTTCAGTATTACGATTTAAACAGGTTTCTAAGACGGTTGAATCGTTATTATATGTATGTATAATAGTTGTCAAGAAAAGAGCAAATAATTTATACAAGTAGTTGGAGAAGAAAAGAGCAAATAATTTATACAAGTAGTTGGAGATTTCACGTGTTAAATCGAATATTAATTTCAAAATTTAATTCGCACAAAAGAATAATAATCTTTGACAGGCCGAAATTCAAATTTGCGAACAAAAAATTGATTCAAAATTAGTCCAAGAGTATATTCCGGAAATTTAACGCAAATCTTATGAAATACATCTTCTGTTGTTTGCGCAGAATGAATGCTTTTCGCGCAATATACGTGTAATGTCTCCGGAAGTAACGTTGTCACTTTGATTTTGAATTAAACAAATATATTTCTTCAGGTGATATACGGGCGCAAATACAGTCTCATGGGATTTACAAAACAGGTTGGGCGCGTTCTACGATTTGCATAATTGAGAAATATTCTTGTCTCCCGAAGACATTGTATTTCCTGGAAATGACAATCCTTGGCGCGAGAAATCGGTATTCTGAACCCGTTCTGGCTTTCGGCTTTCGAGCACGTTTCGCGTGGATATCCAAACTCGCGTGCATTCGTAATCTCCGTGGAACTCTCGCAAGGAACGAACGACTTCGCGATAACGATCGCGAACGGTCGCGATCTTTCCTTAACGAAAGGAGCCTCTCGACTCGTCGGAATATAGCCCTGATTCCGACCTTGCCAAGAAGCAAGGCTGTGCCTGCGGTTCAACGCTGAGGCGCCGTTATGTTTTACTAATCGCAGCCTCGATTTCACTACTGACTCAGCCGAGGTGACAATGTTATAATTATCGTGTAAAGCCTAATAACAATTGTTGATATAACGATTTCTCGTAAGCCGGCAGTTAGTTTACTCAGGTTTTTACAGTTGCACGTGGATTTACTATCTCACGCTGTATTTTTATGCGCCTAGAGAGAGAGAGAGAGAGAGAGAGAGAGAGAGAAAGAGGAAGATTCCTTAGAACCGGACTATTATCTTTTTATCTTTTATTTGTGTTCGCTGTTATTTAGTAATTCGCGCATCGAGAAAAAAATAGCTGCAGAACTGTTGAATGAAAAAACCGTGAAACAAATAATTGAAAAAATAGCGGTTGAACACGGTATGAGGCTAATTGATATGGAATATTTGCACAATTGCATTCAAAGTGACGTACGATCGATTTTACATCGTGCCGGGAATCACAAAAGTCGTGTCGCCTTGCGATTATTTCATCATGGATATCCTCGACATTGACAGCTTCGGCCTCGACGCGTCGCGTCGTTTCAGTCTCTCCACGGAAAGTGAGTCTTGGAAATAAAAGTAGTGCAAAGAGCGCGTCATTGATTTACAATTGCCTTTTTTACAAATAATTGAAGATGAAGTAATAAGACTAGATTGGGGCATTATTTGTCGCGAGAATTAATAAAAGATTCCGGTGATACAATTCATTATATCAAACTGCGATCGATCGTCAGCGTTTGCCTTTCCGATCTCTTGGTGATCTCTTGGAGATAATTGCTCCGAAACTGGATATTATTCAAAGTAATTTATATTTCGGACAACAACGACGTGTCGACTTAATTCAGAGGCGGGGTCAATCTGTACCAATTTACCGGCGTGTCGCTGTCATCCGTGGAACCCCCCGCGGGCTCGTTATCAAGGGCCCTGTCCCTCGATCCCGAGCCGACCGGCCCGGGGAAGACTATGTGATCGGGATCGCCGTGATACTGCGCGCCGACTTGTCCCAGGACTCCCAGGATGACTCCGCCGCAGATGAGCGCGAAAACGAGCATCTTTGCGACGAGATGCAGCGTCGACTGGCTGTCAAACAACGCGTCGTATCGCGATTGCATTTTCTGTCGCGGCGCCTCGCCTTCCGATCTATCCTCACTCCTCACAAGCACGAGAGACGTCGCGTCGACGAGTCGTTACGTCGTCTTTAATTATTATTAACGATCACGCACACTCGGCTGTTATCGCCGCCGACCGGCCGTTCGATTCTTCCGCGGCTTGGCCTGTCGAGGTCGGCTTTTTACTTCGATACGCGACGATGCACACCTGAGCGTATCCGAGCGCCCGCACCGCGATCGACTGATGAGACGAACACGTCCGCTACTTCTTGCCTCGCGCGCATAGGCGAGCGGGCGAGCGAGCGAGCGAGCGGACGCGCGCGCTCACTCGCGCCGCGTGTCTCACGAATCGTCGAGCGGCGCAGCGATAAGCGGCGTGACTTTTTCGCGGCATTGATTAACGTGTTCGAGTGCTTTTACGTGAAATCGAGGAGAAGAAAGCGCGACTTGTGCTTCGCTGTTCCGCGAATTGCGCTTACGACGCCGACGTGACGAACATGAGTGATAACATAGTTAGAAAAATTTATTGCTTATCGCGCTCGTATATAGGTGTCTTCAATCACTCTATAGGTACCTAGTTTTTTTATACACGAAAAAAAATGATATTGCATTAACAGTATTAGATTTAATTGGAAATAATCTTGTTAATTCAATATTAACAATATTAATAAAATAAATACTTGTTTTATTAAAACAAGAGCATGACGTGTATTAAATGAACAAGATTGTTTCCAATTAAATTAATGCTGTTAATACAAAATCTCAGGTAGCAAGCTAATTTTATTTTATTATTGTTATTTATCGTTATTTTAACATCGAAATGTCGTTAAAATGATGACAATTAAATGATGTCAGCTTGTTATCTGGAATTATTATTTTTTCGTATATAAACCTTTATCACGATACCGTTGGATAAGAGAAATAAGTTCCATTCCTAAAATTTTGATCGTAAATTAAGGTGGGCGTGGGTGCAGGCCGCTATATACTGCATTTACTAAAATTGTATCTTCCGGTGTCAATTTTAGTGTTAAAGTAAAAGAATGTTATAAATAACTTTACTCGCGTGTCGGTGACACTTTACTTAATAAAGTATTGCGGAAGCTTTCAAGCTATCCGCAGGAGAGCACAGCCGTAATTTACCATTACCGGCATTACCTCAACTACAATTTAGAATAATTCAGATGCGGTAAGCGAAAACTTTTCAATACCGAGCACCTTGGTGAACAATGTGGGCGTTTACAATTTGCATATGAAGTTGACTTATTCTAACATTAATTTTCATAACACCTCAAGGTAACGATCGACGGGAAATCTCAACTATCTAATGACGCAGAGAAACGCTTATGAAAAGAATAAGCGGGGTGACAACTTATAAAATAATGTATGGATAAACACAGCTTGAAATTGCAGATATTTGACCAATATTGGTGAGCGTATAAATTTTTTTGTTTTAAATAAAAAAAGATACATAGGATGAATCTTGGTCTCGTGAAACAATCCAGCTCCAATATTAAATTAGATTTTTGTTTATTATGAAAAATACAAAAGCCTCGTTTCTTCCGTACGGCCATAAATATAAAGATACAGCAGGTACATACGTATACAAGCATATTTAGCAATATTTTACAATCATCACATTATAAATCGCAGCACAAATATAAATTAATCGAATTAACAGCATGACAGAACTGACAGAGTCATCTGTACGATGGTTTAAGACCTTGGTTGTGCGCTGACAAGATCTCTCGCGTATAGATGGCGCTAGTAGTCCGTGTCGGTGTCGGTCGGTATCGGCTATTTCAAACGTTACGAATATCACGCGTTTATCCGGATTTTATTTCTACCGCATGTTTCGACGATTTAACATTATTCTCTACGTCGAAAACATCCCGGACATTAAGAAAGTTGTCTCAATTGATTTACAATATTATCTCGACTATTTATTCGAATAACATTCTAGATTTATTTTTAATCGACCGAAATTCGCGCCACATCGATAGATTTTGCGGAATCGCCGGTCAGTTGCAAACTTCGCAATGCGAAGTGCGTCGGGATGAACGTGAAAACGCGTTCAAGTCGGTCCGCGCGTTTCTCGCGGTGTTATCGCCGTGCATAAATGTATCTCACGCGGAAGGAACAATCGCGGAGTATCTGTCGCGGTATCGGACATTTGTTATGACACAGCGAACCTCGGCGAACACCGTCGGCAATCGCGGCGCGCGTCGACATGTCGCGATCCTTCGCTTTCCGAACCTCGTTTCCGCGTTTTCGCCATGTTGCTCCTCGATTGATTTTGGATTCAATATGTTAATTGCGGAATCGCGTCGCGTCGGATAGGTCGTTATCGCATCGTTTCGTATTTCTGGTGTGATCGGTTGACCCGCAAAACTGTGCCACTGTGGAAGGAACAATCGCGAGTGTTTCTCGCGGCACGGTCGCTTGTGCGCGTATATTGTGATTTCGGCATCGACACCGATGACGTGCGATCTCGGATCTGTCTATTATACCTGATGGAATCAATCGAGAGCGTATTCTTGCTGTCTTACCAAAGTGCAATGAAAACGTATAGCCGTCATCAAGTACGTATGCTTCGTTGCTTTCTATAATATTACATATATGCTTTTCACACTTTTATTATATTTTCTTTTTAAGACGCGCCTGATTTTTTTTTCATGATTTTAAATGGTCACCTGAGATGCTTTTTACATCCCTATTAAAAATAATTACATGTTTATAATTACGTACGTTGCATATTTTTGATTGTTCTATAATTTATTAGTATTTGAGAATAATATGCATAAAGAATTACTCAACATTTTCTAAAAAAAGAGAAACAAAAAAAATATTTAAAAAATAAAAGAAGCACATTAAAATTACTGTGACGTGAGTTTTATTTTTTTTATACTGTAAAAATTACTTTAGGCGCCCGTTCCCGGATTAATTATAATATTTGAATAATGATAGGGAATATCGCCATTTTTCGATTTCGTGCCGTTCTGTGTGTCGACAAAAATGCTATTGGAAGTCGTAACTATATAATATCAAAAGCTTTAATTAAAACACAATTGTTCTTATTTTCCGAAAGTCCTAGATTAATATTAGAATTATTAGAAACAATTATTTTGAAGCTGGAAAAGTTTTCCATTTTTAATTATATAATTAAAAAGAAAGATGATTTATTATACAAAGAATCAATTTTTTCTTCGTAATATTTAGTTTAAATTTGAATCGAGCATATGTGCTCGTTATTACTATATTATCGACAATCGAGTCGAAGAAATTTTATTTATCCAACACTGAAATTTTCAACGATATTTCGCCGATGTCGCGAGATAACTACGGTAGATAAACTAAATAGAAGAAAATTTTAATAAATTATTGGAAATATATATAGTTAATAATGGTAATACAACAATATTATTTGAGACTTTTAAGCTCATTAATTCTGTCTAATAATTAATATTTTAAAATGTGAAGGTAAGTTTTAAAAAGTGCGTAAATATTTATTAATATATATAGCGTTAAAAATATTATTAAAATGCAATGTGGTACTTTTTACAATTATTAACATCTTATCATCATGATGAAGAGCAAAAAATATTCGTACATGTATTATGGTAACAAAATTCAGAGATTTATTTTGTTATCGATTAAAGATAAATGTAGAACAAGTAATTGTTAATATATATATATATATATTTAGTATTTTCAATATTCGAGATATTTTTTAAACCAAACAATCTGGCATCTTTTTTCGAGTAGTGTCAATTTTTATTACAAGAAGCATTTATCCATGTAGAGTATATATGTAATTATATATGATCATATAGAGACAAAATTCATATATAATTGCATTATATATAATCATTATATATTTATATACAATTATATACAATTTTTTCTGGGTATATACACCAAATAAAAGTAATTATTACATTTTTTATGCCTGCGGTGTCACATATTTTGATAAATATTACTTGAAGATAAAACTAAAAAAAAAACATTTTAAATATTATATTTACGTGTAAGAATATAAATAATCCATACTTTTACGAATTGTAACTTTAATTTTGTTGTAAAGGACTTCGCACTTGTTCTACGTAAAATAGGTCCTGATCGACCGTATTTTTTCAAATCCGTATACAATTAGAATAATTAAATGTATCATTAGGTAGATCAACTACAAAAAAGATTTTTCTAAAAAATCACTTTTTCGAGCTGTTGAAACGATATACCTAATGATGCAGATAATGATGCAGAATCTCAAAATATCGTATAATATGGACTCTGCATCATTATCAGCTATATCGAATCAACAGTTCGGAAAGTGAATTTTTAAAATCTTTTTTGTGGTTGCTCTATCTATATAATGATACGTCTAATTGTATATATACGGAATTTGAGAAGAAAATTAGTCGGAACCTATTTTACGTAGAAAAAATTCGGGATCCTTTATTACTGTCACTAATAATAAATAACAAGTCATAAACTAATACATAAAGAACTTCGTATACCGTATAAAAAAGTTTACTTGTTTACATTGTAGAAAATATATGACTAACAGGTAAAAATGTAACTGGTTAAAAATGATTAAAATAAGCAATCAAATAAATTCATATGCAATATTCTACTTACGCGAAATTATATATCATCTTATTTTAATTATTATTTAGAATAATATTAAAGGAAAGAAATTTATCGTGTACCATTAGAAATCCCAGGATTAACTTTAGCCCAAAGTTCAGCTTTAGCCCAAGGTTCACCATTAATAGCCGGAATATTAACTGCGACCAAGATCGCAATTAAAGTGAATAATAATGTTCGCTTTCATGTTCGCTTTCTCGTAGTAATGTAAAATAAAGACCTAGTTTTATATGCGATCAAAGGTCCATACCTAATATATAACGCTATTACAATGAGATATTTCTTGTTGATTATATTTTATTTACTCACATCTAAATTTAATAAAGATTTTAAATACGAGAAAAAAGAGAGAGAGGGAGAGAAAGTGATTGATAAAAAAAAATTATTTTTTCTGACGTTATTATCTATTAAAATGATAGTATACATAGAATATTTATGTGATGCATATTAGTTACAAAAGCATACTGCATTTCTGATGGGCGATGATTGCCAAATTTTATTAAAGTGATCTCTTCTACGCGCAATGCATATTACTGAATGGTTTGAAGTCACATCAAAAGATTGGATACCAGAAACAAAAGTATTATTATTTTCGTTGCCAATATGACACCTCCGGGAAAGAATATCCTGCGATATTGTTTGCATTATTCTATAATCAAAGAAATATCAAATATATTTTGTCATTATAATCGGTTTATTTTAATTTATGCAACAGAGTAATTAAAATTATTTATCTCAAACAGTTTTACTTCTATACAGTATGCAAAGTAGGATATATTTCAGAATAAGAAATAATTTAAGAAAAGAATAAATAAGTATGTGTTTGTTACTCCAAAAAAATTGTTGGAATATTTACCTTGTGCAAAGGAGGAAGTTGTATTTTAAGTAATTAAAATCTTTCTGCATCCTCCGTTACGAACAGGTCTATAGCCCACCGGACAGTTCACCTGTGTCCGGTTTCTTACAGGGAAAGTCAGTGGCCGTCCCTCGCACGCAAATACTAACATTATTGACGCAAGAATTAGTAGAATCAAACGGGCGGGTGCCATTATTGCAGACGATCTTCAATCTCCCGATCACTTTCTCGAATTTCAAATTAGATAGACGAAATTAGACGGATTGGCGTCAGGTTTCTATCTTTCTTCTTCGGTGTACGCTTGCAACATTCAAATGCTAATAACTGGACTGGGCTCGTATAACACTAGTGCGTGTACTTATATACAACTTAGGCCTAACAGTGCGGTTTCCTGTCTCCTTTCCGTTTCGTCATCGTTAATTAGTGGTCGAAATCATATCCTGATTGCCTACGCACGGAGCGTTTGCTTGTAACTTCCGCAACGCGATAAATTGTTGAGAATGATGTGTGCGTCGTGCACATTCGGGTTTCACGCGCACATTGCCAATAAATCTCGTTTCATGACTCAGATCAGGAAATACGGGCGATAGAAGAAAAAACATATACAAATATATTTAAAATGTTTTATTTATTTGTATACATATATATATATATATGAATATTTTAATTATTCATCTTATATGCTTTACGTATTATTTATTTAAAATTAAATTATACATATGAATTGTTGTGTAGTATTATTCGTACATTTATCATTATATTAGATATGTATAATATTATTTGTACATATCTAATTAGTAATCTTGAATATATTTTTGTGTGTATATGTGTTCAGAAAGAGAAACAATTAGTGTGGCTTGTTTTATGGACAATAAAATACTCTATTCATTTTTTAGTATAAATTTAATACTCTGTAATATACTCCCACTACAGTTTTATTTGTTGTGCGCCTAATATAAAATCATTGTCTGTTTTTGTACGTTTCTGGGGATAAATATGCGCAGCAAAATTTAGTTTGTGGTCTTTACATCTTAATTAATTGCATTTTGAATGAAATCCACTATTGCCAAATATGATTTGGTGAATTGCAGATCTTATATATATATAATTAATTAGGTACATCTAACGTAGATCCATGGTTCCCATTAATTATTCCCGACGATTGAAATAATAGTCTCGTTTGTTTTTAATCCTGTTAAGCTTCTTGTTTTCTTCCGGGGACGTCATCTTTCAAAAAACAGGAATGGTTCAATTATCTATAAAGATTCTGTAACAAAAAACCAAGATCGTGTCAGTTGTCAGTTCGACTGTCAATCTACCTGTTTCATGCAGGTAGATTTACATACTGGTTTTACACATCACTCTATGGTCGGAAGTAAGAACTATGCAGTGTACACGGAAATAGAGAATGACCGCTATAAATAAAGGCCTGAGCAATTTATTGCATATTTAAGTTTGACGCGGGTATGAAGGGATCGATATGAGGTGACGATTGTGTGCGCATCTGATGGAGTAGGCTACTGGAATAGTTGATGAGTTGTAGATACTTCCGGCAAAGAGAATCAACTTTAAAGCGTTATACTTCATCGGAATTATAAGTTTGCGTCACGTCACAATCAACGAGACATAAACGCGAACGTGCTTGACGTCATCAGTGCATCGTAGGAATCAATTTATGATAGGAATTACTGACGGACGCGTGTAACATAAAAATAATGATTGGATAATGTATACGATTTGATATGTAAATAGCATTTATTGTTTGTTATATAATATATAACATTATTTATAAAAATATTATTCCTATCATTATTTAATTATTGTACGAATCAGCAATAAGTCTGGGTCTAATTAATTTTTAGATCCTAATAATAGAAACAATATCGCTTGTTGCGCAAACAATGCAATGCAATTATTAATTTTTTTTTTGCTTGTGAAGAGTTTCTGGTTTCATTCTTACCTAAAAGACGCTTCGACAACGATTTCCAACTTTGACCTTGTCCGGTGGACATTGTATAGGAACATTAATTATTGATCCAGCTTCGATCATTTTATTGTAGCTATCGAAACGCAGGAAACGTTTTTCCTCCCGCGAAACACTCGCGTCGGTCGCGCGCGTGCTTCGCGTCGACAGGATGAAAAATAACGCTATCGCGCACGTTATAGCTAATAAAAGCCTCATAGTTGCGTATGACTGTAGTACACAACGCGCAATCAACGACTGAAGCCTGTCCAGATCTCGCCTCTCAAGCAATTTATCCTGCGATCACGTCGCGCGATTTTCAATCTGATGGAATTAATTTCAAGATTCGCGCGATGATTGCCGCGCATAAATTTTCTTCCTGATATTAATCACCTTCTCGAGATTTCAAACGTATGTATCACTCGACGAGAAGTAACGCGCAATAGGTAATTAAGCGTAATCTTGACACATTTCAAGGAGACTTCGAGGGATTATATCGACGTAGAGATTTTACCGATGATATAGAAAGTTATCCTCGAATAAAATACGACACAGTCACAGTGCGATTAACGACACTTTGTCGCGTACTACTGTTTCGTGCCTCGGAAACACGTGTCCCAGAATTATTATCAGCGTTTCAGCCCATGACAAAGTTCGTTAGTCACGACGCGAAGCGTCTCGTTTTGAATTTCATCGGGCGGGCGATGCGTGATCGCGTCGGAACGCTAGCCAGCGACACGAAACTCAGATTGGGCACGTCCGGCCGATTCGAATCTCACATTTTCCACAAGAAAATCGTATCGCGATGCTCGCCAGGCAGCGAGCGCGATAGAGCCGCTGAGGAACTGTGGCGACGATTGATTTCTATCCGCCTACGCCGCCGACGCCGCCGTCGCCGCCGTCGCCGCCGTCGCCGCCTCCTTCTCGAAACGAACGCAAACAAAACACTCGGAAACGGACGAACGGGCTAATTAAAATCGACCTTGTACGCTTAAACCGGCTTAAAAGGCTGCTTTATCTGCGCGACGCGGAATATTGCGAAGACGAGACAGTCGGCAGTTTTATCAGTCCGCCATGTCCGGGATTTTTCATCGATTCGAGATTACGATACCGAGAAATCTTGAAACTTGAACTTTACTTAGACGATTCATCGATATAACATTGACCCGCTAAAGAAAGGTGCAAAGTTTAATTGCCCGCTTGTTGAACAATTGAGTTGAACAATTCGAAAATGATAATATACGGCACGTGTATGTATAATAGAATAAGATACGCAAAATAATGCATTAATTTCTATCAAATCATTAATTTTCGAAAGAGATGTATTAAGCTAAAGTTTGTTTTGCTTTATCTATGAGCATTTCTCGATAACCCTCGTTGGCACTATCGATGATAGCGAGCCATCTTTAGCACGATTATCGTACGTGATAATACACTACTTTTACGCTTAAATTTGTTTTTCTCGAGAAATAATTAATTTAAAAATATGTTGCATATTCTTTACTTATTCTTTCACAAGAAATCGCGTCAGCACTACGATTTATCTAGTTAATGAATAGCGGAAAAATAAATAATTAGAAACTGAAGAAAAAATAAGTATGAGATTATACGACTGTGTAAGATATACAATCAAACAAAGGGAAAAACTCCGTAATCGGTCAGGACTGGATTGAGCGACTTTTTACGCACAATTCTTTTGCCCTGGCAGACCACGCGCCGTTCCTTTATATTCTCTCCTATATATATACATATATATCCTGTAATTTTCGCATATTCGTTTATTCCGAATTTCTTGTGTGTATTTTAATATAATTATATTGATATCAATTTAATTGTGTGATTATTTCGTTCTGGCTTTGGTTGAGACTGCGTTATTAATTAACGGCGCGTGGTCTGCCAGGGCAAAAGAATTGTACGTAAAAAGTCACTCAAGAATAAATATATATTATTCGGACAAGCAACATCCAGTCCTGACCAATTACGGCGTTTTTCCCTTTGTTTGACTGAAGAAAAAAAATTGAATCTATATGATATAACAGATTAAAAATAAGAAATTGTGACAATATTCTATTTAAAATGTACCTTGTTTATCATTTTGTTTCACCATATTGTCCTGCACTTGCCACGCCGGTCGACTTGCTGACCCGGTTGACAGAGGACTTTATTTCTTCGTGGAACGAATATTATTCTGCCTTGTACCGTGACCTCTGGGGATGCCGTCGATATAGCGCCATCACTTCCATTTAGAACTTTTGATGTATCATTTTGCGGCCGTATCAGTTTGTCGATGGACGTCGCCACGTTCGAGAAGGACCAACATTCGGCGAGGCTCGCGGAGAGGATCACGAGTGCGAGAATCGTGTAGAATGCACGCATTCTTCTTAACTAACCGAGCAACTAATAACTCGCACGGTGTTTAAGCTGACTTAAACACTGACGGTCACAGCCAGATAACCCGATGACACTGAATGACGATTTCAAGCGTGTTTCTCCTTCGCCGTTCAGAAAAGCCTTTGAGTCAGTATTTAACTCGAACGTTTGACGCATCGTATAACTGCACGGTGATTTTGTCGCGAAGCTCCGTCAGGCGGGCGTCAGGAATCGCGATTTGAATAGAAATTGCGCGTGCCGGTGATGATTGAAAAATATGCGCTGCTTTTCTATTTTGAGCAGAGTGCACGCGCATTCTGTTTTGTCTGCGAGTGTTTTCGATAATCTTCGGTGGTTATTCTTTATAGTAATATAGTAATAGAATCATCTCTAGAGTTTAATAGAAATATCTCATGTGACGATTGCCAGGTTATTTTTTTAAACTTGTGTTTTTCTCAAAATTTTATAATACATACAGAAAGCTTGTTTCAGCAAAAGTCTGTTTGCGATGATATAAATGTTGCAATACGCGAATACAAAACACAAATAAAGCACAAGTGTGAAAGCGTGTTTCAAAAGAAGATCAGAATTAAGATTAGAATTTTAAAGAACATATCGCATTAAGTGCAAGATACTTGGAAATTATTTTTTTAATATTTAAATGGCTCCGCGGATTAAAATTTAGTATAAAGAATAGGGCAAGGAAAGCCGTAACAGGATGTTCATGTTTTATTATTTTTAATAGACAATTAAGTATTATTCCAACCATAGTAAACTGCGCGCCGACAAATTGTCAGACTTGAAACACAATAATTCTGGTTGAAGTAGTAAAATCCCTGAGGTAATATTTTTTGCAATATAATTTCTTTACAGTTTTTAGATGCTTAGCATCATAAATTCATAATAAACTAAGTGTAGACTCTTCTGAATAAATCAAATAGGGAATAGTGAGAGAGGCAATCGGAGCCACGCGCGACAATTATTGCGCAATCAATATATAGTCAATAAAAACCCGGACCTCTCGCAGAGGGGTTCAATTGGGTCCGGGTTCAAATTTTGGACGAGCCCCCCCGAATATGTATTGACTATATATTAATTGTGCAATAATTACCGAGTGTGGCTCCGATTGCCTCTCTCACTATTCTCTATTTGATCATAAATTAAATCGTAACGATTTAATTGGGGGGGGGGAGGTGGGAGGGGATTTTACTACTTCAACCAGAATTGTGTTTCAAGTCTGACGATTTGTCGGCGCGCAGTTTACTATGGTTGGAATAATACTTGTTTATTAAAAATAATTTAACACGAACATCTCCTGTTGCGGCTTTTCTTGCTCTATTCTTCATACTGAATTATTTTTATGTTTTTAAGCAATTATAATATTTTAAGCAACTTTCTGTGAGATCGTCGTCAACGTAGTATGTTGGCACATTAGCGCAGTAAAGTATTTGTTAAAATATTTGGTTTTAATAAAAATTCAAGCTCTTCGTGGAATGTAAAGCGAGCCGACTTATAACCGAGATTGCTCGTCAACGTCATGCAGATTACTTTATCGGAGCACATGGGAGCACGTCTCATGGTCGTTAGAATTTCCATCACGTCCCTCGTTTGATGTATACAAATCATCTATAATTTAAACGCAGGGATATGTGTATTAATATGTCAGTGCAGTCCTTAGTAAGGGCGACGTATTAATATTGTCTTCCTAAAATTTTACTCATTTTTTTATATAAATCTGGTGATATATAACTTTTGGTAGCTTTTGAGTATCTAAATATCATATAATTTGTTACAATAAAAAGAGAATATTTTGCTATTGCTTATAAATTGTACATAATTATTGTAAATATTACTGTCATTACACGATTGAAAATATTTTAATGTAAACTTATGAATTTATTGATATATAGTTATCGATAGTTTAGATTTCTTGGAAACCTTGAAAATGTATCGATATTTGTCTATTACAGTACGAGAAATATGGCGTTATTACAAGAAATATGATGTTATCATATTATAATGTATAATAATCCGTACAGATAAATGCTTAGATTTTATTTCTCTTTTTTATTTATTTAAAAAATACAAAGTACAGCTAGTAGGAGCAAAAGCCTATTTTGCACAATACATAATTTCAAATTTTATATTACTAATATTTATATTACACACATATAGCCTTATAACATTTTTTCTTTTTTTAACAGTAATTAAATTCAATAGTGACCTTGTGCGATTTTATTTCTATCAATTTAAAGTAGTTGGTGGCGCCATCCGTTGCTGCAGATAGAAAGATCAAAATGGATGCAGCACAATGCCGCGTGATAACTAAAAGTTGCATTGCATTTTATCGTGATTTTAATAAAATTTTTACGATATTTTAATAAGGTTTTTACTTTAGAGGAAAAAAGTTATTGAATTATACAGAGAAGTGATACTGAGATTGCTAATCTACTAAAATAAATTGGATAATCTTGGATCATATACCTTTTTAGTTACTAAAAGAAAGATTATCAAACTTAATCGTCTATAGCGCCATGTAACTTGAAAGTTACATACTCAGATATCAGATATATATATTTTTTAAGTTTCAATGATTTAATCCACGTTTTTCGCATGTACAGGTTCTGTAATTTTCTCTTATGAGTAAAAAATCTGGTTATAGAGGGGTAAACAACGAAATCGCACGATAAGCGAACTGAAACAGTCCGCTTATCCTTGGCACGCATCTCCGGGTGTCTTTTGAGTCGATCCCGTACTCGATCAACGACAGTTTCTCCCTGCGGGTATGGGCGTCGATAATGCTTTTACGTGCGGATCATGTAGACACGATTTCTCACACGTAACGTACGCATCACTTCCCGACATGGCTCGCCCCCAAACATGAAATTTGACGTGTTCATATTTTTCGCATAATTTCCTCATATCCCAGTCACGTGTGCAATTAAGGGTACGCACATCGAAGTGTCTTTGGAGACACAGGCGCTCAGAAACTTTCGTCATAGAATCAAACGGCGTGAAAATTGCTCTACTATTTTTATACAATACTCGTCAGATACATTCTTGAAATCAGAAGAAATCTCTGTGGACGCTCTATATTTTGATTGCCGGATGATAAGCGCGTGTGTGCGTGTGCCGCGAATTTCCTGCGAAGGATCCCAGAGCGTTTTCTCTTCCACATTCGCGAGATGGGTTCCCACGAGTGAAGTCGAGCACACGGTCTAGAAAGGCAATAACCAAAGATGATTAAGATATAGTCATTTTGCTCCTCGTTTCCCTGCAGTTCTCCGCGGCGGTCCGGCTTGTCGTGCCGACACGAATGCAAACGCGGCACGGTCGCTAAACGTACAATTATTGCTTATTGGTAGCCTCGATTCGGAAGATAATTCTTCCCCTCTTTCTCGCATTAGAGTCACGGGCCGATCCAGCTGCTCGAAACGCCACTCGGTGAAAGGATTACACTCTGTCTCTTCATACGCTACCATTTCGCACGACAAACACGCTAAGAAATAACTCTCGACTATAAAGTGTAATAGAGTGTTTTTCTGAACTTCATATCAATAAACTGAATCTTTAAACATTCTTTTTGTTATTTCACAGTGAAATAACGCCATACAATGACAAAAAAAGAATCTGGTTGAATTAATTGGACGTCTGGTGGAAAATGAACAAACCAGATTCTTTCAATTAATGCAACCACAAATTTCAATTAATGTAACCAGAATTCTGGTTATGCAACCAGAATTTCTATTAATTCAATCAGATTCTGGTAGATTCAACCAGTATTTTCTGGTGGAAAATAAACGAGCCAGATTTTTTTCAGTCCAGTATCGTAAATTTTACAACATTTTACAACAATATTCTATAATTGATCAAGTATATTCATTGATCAAATAGTCAAATATTCTAAAACCAGTTTCTAAGCTTATTGAAATATTATGAAATACCTAGTTAGCTTGAAACCTTCTCGCTCGGTTCGTATGCAAAATAACGGCGTGTATATCGATCCCTTCCGTTCTAAGTTTGCCTCTCAGCCACGTGATGCGCCGAGCGTAGGAACTGCACCGATCCTAAGCACGGTTAATACCCAGGATGACCATTATCGCGAGTTTAAAGGGTTGAGAAACGGTGTTCAGCGATACTCGGTAAACCATCGCGCGATCCGTATACCGGCGAGCAATTTATTCGCGACTTTAATGATACGGGTAGCGACATCACAGAATATCCTGATACGCTCGACTGACTCGACAAGAAAATTAATGCGCGACGTAATCCAGCCATAACACCGCAGTGTTAAGCGATGTATCGAAACCGCTTTACGTTCGTTCGAGGTCCGTCGCAACAACGTGATGGCTGTCAATAACAGAATTAGCTTTTTTACCTTATCATAAAATAATTGAAGACATCGCATAATTAATCTCACTACATATAATTATTATATAAATATATCTTGCAACATCTTTTATCATCGGATTTACATATAGAGCGAATGAAAGAAAATAATAAAGAATACATCACGTTTGGTGATTATTAAGCAGCGCTTCGTGTCAATATCAATTGTACATTTAATCAGATTTTTTAAGAACATTATATAAATTTGCAAGTTTTTGCCCCTAAAATGTCATTCGTACGGCGAGGCAGGCGATAAGAGTGCGGCGAGAGAGAAACGTGCCTCCAAAAAGGAGAACGCCTATCGCGAATCGATTTTTAGCGTTAAGAAATTCCGCGTGCCGCGGAGTCGTGTGTGCTCGCACACGCGTGCACACGAGGGTCGGCCGTATGGAGTTACGGATGGACGGACAGGCGAGGCAAGGGGGCGGGCAGGTAGGATCGATTTAAAAAGTAAATGACTGACGGACTAAGGTCGCCTACCAGGCAATTCCAGTAGCGGGCAATTGCGTGCAAGAAATTACTTGCCAATGTTGAGTGGCACGCAAAGCTCGGAGCGAACGCGAACGCTGAAGGATGGCATGGCGGCGTGGTAACGTCGGCCACCGCCGCCGCCTTCTCCTCTTCTTCTTCTTCTTCTTCTTCGTCTTCGTCTTCCTTCGAACCTCGACGATCCCGTCACCGTGCATGCGAACCTGTCGACCGCGAACGAGCCATACGACTCCTCTCGAATTCGTGCTCGCTTCTTGGACACCGGTCGAATCCTCCGGAGATCGACGTCACGCGGTAGTCTAACTCCCGAACTTCTTTTTAGTGTTTCCCTCTGAATTTCGTTGATATAATCGTTCGGTCACAGTGGTGCCTAAGAGCGATCTTCCCGGCAAAATGTCCTACTTTTTTAATCGCTATAAAAAATTAACCAAATATGAAAAATTTATAAAAAGAACAGTTTATGATTCGTATCCACGTAACGCAAACTTCCATAAATGAATATTAGTGTACTTTTTCTTCTATATATTTTCTGTTATTTTTGACATTTGAATGATATGAGAAAATAACGCGAAATGCTTCAATTGGTAAATTATTGTACAGTACATATTTAGCATACAAAATGATTTAAATTGTTTAAAAAAATTCTCAGTGTCTTATAAGTATAAAAATGATTTAAAAATTTCAGGTTTTGTCCGTCTTGACACCACTGTGAGTCATCTCGAAATCGCGCAGCTTCCCAGAAGGCATCCGCACTCCGCGAGTAGATATTATGTTAATTCACTAAGTGGGTTTAAATGTCTATTTTCAAAACTATTGTCCTTTTCTTCGCGTTTAATTTTGTGTTCTTATTAGCGTTTGAGTTATTCGATTAGGAGCTAGCGAATTGTGCATCGGTTATCCGGATTCTTCGTTCGCAATGGCGGCACTCGTACAGTGGCAAACATCTCCCTCGCTACCGTTTCACGAGGCTCTGCCTCCG
This sequence comes from Temnothorax curvispinosus, assembly GCF_003070985.1. Taxonomy (NCBI): domain Eukaryota; kingdom Metazoa; phylum Arthropoda; class Insecta; order Hymenoptera; family Formicidae; genus Temnothorax; species Temnothorax curvispinosus. The sequence goes on along the minus strand of NW_020214855.1, from coordinate 216,549 downwards.
CGTATGCTTCTTCACGGTTCGATGAATATCTCTACTCTTCTCGGAACTTTAAAATATTAGTTGCCTTTTGTATTATGACGTCAAGTTTCTCGGTCCACTTAGAAATTCGAACGTATGGTTCGGCTGATGCCGCCGAGAATACGAAATATGCGACGAGAGTGTTGTAATAAATGGACCGTGTTTCGCGTTTGTCTCAGATTGTTGTACGAATTAATAAATTTGTATTACTTTTCGGGATCAGATAACGGTAAGGCGCGCAAATGTGGGACTGTGTTCTTCTCAAACACGACGAAGAAAGTCGTCGGGAGGGATTACAGCGTCGTAAAATTAGGCGACCGGACGACAGGGCGTGCGAGACACACAACATTATACGCAGCCCCATAAAATTAGCCCGATATCGGCCGACAGATAATTCCTCGGTTACGACAAATTTTATGCCGGGCAATCAGCAACCGCGGGTAAATTCGCGCCATAAGGGAAACAAGGTGCTCGCACGAAGACAAGCGCGCGGCACCGAAAAGAAAAGTTTATAACAGTTCTTATCAGACTTCGGTTCGGCCTCTCGTGCAATTTCACGCGCGCACGTATATAACGAACGATGATTTAGGGGGCTTACGGTGCGAAAGTGAAGAAATACTTCCGGAAGCGAAACGCCTCTCGTTTCTCAAACAGGTTGTCACGTCATCGTGAGAACAAATTTCGAGGGAAAAATATCTACCACTAATACATGTGTTAATAATAATAAAAGAAAAGCTACTTTTTCGAGCTACTAAACAGTAAAATCGACGCCGTATGATTGATTGTATCGCACAATGAAAGGAACCAATCGATTATTAATGAAGCAAGAGCGGATCGCTCCGATTTGTCCCGGATTCCAATGGGCCATAAACGAGCGAACACCGTTCGTCGTACAATGTAAAACGTGCGCGCCTCCGAACGATCCTCAGAACTGATTTGCGGTGGCGGAGAGAGAAAGAAAATGGGGAAAGAGAAAGAGGAAGAAAGAAAAAAAAAGAAGAGAGGACAGCTGCTCGTAACAATTACATCCACATAACACACACGGCGGTTATTCCTCTCCGCGCTTAAAACCAGTCGCGAAGTTCACAGCCTGCGGAGTATCCCGAAGAATTATGCTGTTGCACCGACACCGACTGATTTTACGACGCGCCGTTGTGCTCGTATCTAGCACGTCGCCGCCTTATTTTACGATGCTGCCCGTCTTAACGCCTCCTTAGTTCGAAACATCGCCGAGCGTGTCCGAACGTTTTACGCGCGTTTACACGCGTGCGAGATTCTCCCGTGTACGAGACTCTGAAAGCACGCGTGGAGAACGAATGCATCTCGATTACCACTATATCGTGATTGCCGTGAACGGTTCGGAATTATGCGGAATTATGTATAAAAAAGTTGTATGATAATAATAATAATAATAATAATATATCAGACTATAATTTTCATGTGCAATGTAAGAGATAGAAAACTGCACAAGCGAGTATAAAAATTAAATGACGGTAGGTTAGCGCCGTGATAGATCGCTTTCGATTTAAATCACAGCAGTTAATTCGACTCGCGACCGATGTTAAAATGCGTTAGAATATAAGTAACTGTAAAGTACATCTTCCTTCTCCCAGCTCAGGAACCCCGTCAGAAATGGAAATGTCGATTAATCGAAACGTCGTTGCATCCACAGGCGACTTAAACTCATTACGCGTATAAGGAAACCAGACAACCCCAGACACGCGCTCCGATTAATTCGCGTTACATCGGTATTAGCTGCCGTAATACGCGCGTTTATAGAACGAGTTAAGTTCTCAGCTTGACTGGACAGCAACTTACGCGCAAAATCCGTTACCACAAAACGCACTTTCCCGTTAAGAGCAATTAGTGTAGATGACTCCTAACTTTGTGATATTACTTTCTGCTACTTAGCGTTTGACACGGAAATTTGTATGTATAATGAGATAACTAGTTTATGTCTACCCTACGCTACTTACAATTAGGCACGTTGTTTCGGTAAAAAATTGGTGATAATATCAAGATATTTGATATTTTCTCGACACTGTTAAGTAAAAAATCAAGAAACAAGTTGGCTTGTTAAAATTGATCTTTTTGTACCACTTCTCTGATATAAGCAACAAGTACATAATGTTATTTTAAAATATACTTTTCGTACTTATCAAAAGTAGATGTATATAATGTATAACAGATATATACGTATATTGGTATAGCGAATGCAATTATTAAATGATCTTTATAGTCCTAGCGATATTTCGATGTTCTTTCTTCCTTGACTCCAGTTTTTGTCACAGTTTGAGATTCGACCCTATTTCTCGCGAATTAACCAGGCAAGCACGGTTAAATTAATATCGCAGACGAAAAAACGAGCCTATAAATCTATAATCGAATAACTGAAAAAAGAGAACTATTGTATTGAAAAGTAACATCGTCTCCTCGTGAAGGATATCGCCCTCGTCACTGTTCTCGCTACCGTACGGCGTATCCTATATCCGTATCAGAAAGATCTAAAATCAAGCGTCCGGCATAGAATCAAGAGAGTCTCTCATCTCTCTCCCCGAGAGAATCCAGGGATGAGCACGTCTCGGGAGGGGAAAGTAATTAAAGAATTAATTAAACGGAGGCTTACTCAGCTAAGTTCAGCCATCGATCAAGGCTAACCATGGCGGGCTCTTGTTTGGCGCTGACAAAAAACACCGCTACCGAAATCATAGGGAGTCCATTGTGCCCGACGATCCGCGCCGGGCTCCCGAGAGTCCGGGCCGCTCGCTCTCGGAACGACGACGGGCCCCGCGATCAGCATCGAGGCGAGATCGCGGGACGGTCAGTGCATGGGCTCAAGAGGTGGACGTAGAGATGGCAGGAATGCAGCTCGCGTGCTCCATCCCTGTCGGTACAAATTAGAGTAAAAATCATGAAGCAGGATCGTGGCAAATAACTCGCGCAGCAGGAGATCTCTCCGAGCGCGGGCCAAAGGAGCGAACAATGCCTTCAGCTCTCATCTCCCTTAGCTCGGACTTCACCGTCCTCTTTCTTCGGGGCCCATTTCGTTTCTCCTCGTCTGGCTTTCCCCGCGTTCACTCTCGATCCAAGTTAGACGCTGTGTGAGGAGTGACCGGGAGCAGATATCCATGTTGAAGCAAAAGAAAGAGCGTAAGTCAAGCCTCGTACAAGAGTATATCCCGTGCACACAGAAGCGACGTTTCGCTTCCCATATAAATCGACTCTCTATATCTCTGTCTTTCCTCTCCTGTTCGCCCGTTCGTCGTCACTTCTCATTTTCTTCAGCTCGAGTCCTCATGTCAAAAGAGTGGAATTTAATCAATTATTAGGTTATGAAGAATAGAAAAATGAATTAATCTAGAGAAGAGAAAGGTATAGGAATGCGTAGAAGAAGTTGCTTTAAGAAGGATAGACATTATTTAGATTAGAGAAATATATATTATATCGATATTATATCGATACATATCGCGGCCCGTTGATAAGTCTATACCTGATACATCGCGATTTCAACACGAAAGTTTAAGCAATACTTTTTCAACAGACTATCGACTGTTACACAACAGTTTCGGTCTTCTTCGCTAAACGAATCGCGAGATATGAAGATAAATATCCGTGTAACGTGTTAATTTGTGTGTTTACGATATTGTTATAATAAGGGAGACTGCGGCGGTTTGAAAAGGTTGACAGATTCTTGCAGAGAATGTTCTATTATGTGAGTTATTCGGTGCTGATGAATTTATTATAATTTTACGATCAACAAATAAATAGAATGTCTTAAAATCACCGGATTGATTTGAACGTTTGTTGGTTTTGAGACATCTTGTGCAAAGATCTCAATTAATGGAAATATTTGTAGGAATCAATGATAACAGGTTACACCTTTGCCTACTGCTTTTATTTTTAACTCATGTGAAGAAACAAAGGTCGAGATATACATATTTTATATTACACCGCATTACATTTAATGTACCGTTGTCATTCATGTTTTATTTCGTGAATTTTAAACAGTTAAAAGTTACTGGGCCTTGGTAAACGATCTTTCGAACAAATTGACCAGGATAACATTACTCGGCCCTGTACTCATTTAAAGCCTGTTTTCAGTTGACAACCCGTCCATTTTCATCGCGCGTTATTGACGGTTTTATACTTGCAATGAGTCTTCGACTCACGTGATTACGATAATTACCGCTTCTTCAGCGGTAATCTGAGGGTAACAGTATCGAGCGTGTGGAGAATCAGGTTAACCGAAAAAAGTACACCTTTCTCGGTCGATTAAGCTAACTTTTTTTACAAGAATTACATACGAAGCGAACATCAAAATGTCAGCGTGGTTAGCGATTACAGTGTTATGTTTAATTTAAGCAAATGTTGCAAGATAAGAATTCAATTTAGTTGAACATTCGCGACTAATATTGCACTCCAGTGCCATCTTAGTAACAAGGATTGAATTTTTCATCAGTTTAATCTACGTCTTTTCATTCACTACTGTTGTTGCATCGCTGTAATACCCGACTGATATAATAAAAGTCACTTAGGTACTCTCGTTTCATTCGCGCCGAGAAACCGCGCCAGGGTAAATTGTTCCGCTGCGTCTCACACAATATCGCGCGTTGCATTTGCGCGTTTCTCCCCGGATAATTTCTTCCTCCATTCCAAATTATCGTGTCGATGCTCCCGAGAGCCATCGCGCCGTCACGCAACGGCATGTAAATACGCTCATACCCGATCGGAGAGAGAGAAAGAGAGGGAAATGAGAGAGGGAAAGTTACCCTCCCGCTTGCCGAGAGAGTACAAAAGCCGCCCAGCGCCCCGGAGAACAAACGGAGCTGGCGAATAAATTGGTCGAGGCGTCCGGGCTGACCGGTAGCACCCGACAGCTTCTCACTTTGGGGCTCGTCCATTTTCGACGGTCTGACGAGCCGAAGCGAAAGCCTGTCGGCCATTAATAATTGTTCGTAATAATGGGGCGGTGGGGAAGGGGGTGAGGGGGCTACACACCGCGACGCGCGGGAAGGGAGACTGGAGGAAAGGTGGATATAGAAAAAACGACCACGAGACAGGTAACGAGCCTGACCGATTCACGTTGCGTTGTTGTTGCTGCTGCTGCTGCCGTTGCTGCCGTTGCTGTTAGGAGGCGAGAGCGAGAGGCGGTGGTAGCGGTGTCGATCTTACGCGGAGGCCACCCCCGCTGCGTTCCTAATAAACCCACTTGCTAGCGGGATAATGGCTCCACGGTGACTCCACACTTCTGACGAGGGAGCGAGACGAGGCGAGTGATAGAGGAAGAGGGAGTGGAGGAAGAGAGAGAATAAACGGGGTGGGGTGGAAATGGAGAACACTTTCGACATCGAGACGTTGGCTACCATATCGAGCGGCAAAAAGGAAAGAGTTAACGGTGAGCCGAGCATTAGCAATCGGCTCGGAGTATGCTTTGTAGCGATTGCTTCTTCCGAGAAGCCGTTGCTGCGAGACGGATCGCTTGCTTACGAGGCGTTATACTTCTGACGCGTCCGTTTTATTTCGCGAGAGGGAGCGGACCTTAGTTGCGCGGAATTGGCTGTTAAATGTCACGTCAGTCTACTTACATTTAAATCGCTGCAACGTAACGACGCGGGCCGTATAAACCTTAGTTACTTCTACGGCTACTGCTATTTTTTAGTTAAACATCCCACATCCCTATACGTACCTATATTCCTTCCTTATCGGAAAAGATCTTATTTCAGTACTAAATAATATCTTAACTGCTCGATACATAACGATTTGTTATGGAATCGTATATACCATTATTTGTTTGAATAATTCGTTTAAATGCTTCGTCGTTTTATTACCAATCTGCTTTTACAATAACAAACGAAAATGTAAATTAATCGCTATGTAACCAATAGCAGTTATATCGTAAAGAGTTACATCTCCTGCGAAGAATCGTTAGATCCTATTCGGATGACTCAGCGTCCTTATAAATCGACTCACACACGTAGCTCGCTTCTTAATAGCCAATTACTTTGTGCCCTCGTATAATTAGGTCTTTTTCCGATCCTTGACTCTCAAAAGCTTTAATCTTCTTCCTATCTCAGGCGATCCCTCGCGCCTTCACAGTCCGTCTGGTAGCAATCTTAAATCGTTAGAACGTACACATATGCGCGACAGCGACCTTTCAGAATAATCTCTGAAATCAGATTTCCAATTAACGCACGAAGATACCGTATTGATATTTTAAGTCGATCCAATCGCTATAATAATTATCGAACATGTTTTACATAAATGTTACTTTAATTTATTATTTGAAAATTATATGGCCGTTAATGTTATACAAGTTTTGCATGGATAATTTAAAAAGACCGATACTTTAGTAATATAAATTTTAATCATATTATGCGTTTTATCTCTTTTTACAAAATTTCTTAAGTAGCGCATTAGCTGATATGCTATATTCTGCTTTAACGAAATGTATTAAAAAGCTTGAAAATTCGAGTCACGAGCATGATTGCGGTAATCCATGATGGCAATCAGTCAGTTCACGCGGCGTATGTGATAGATCGGATGATCGTCGTGCGCCCTTGCCCCCCCTCCCCTGACCCCGTATGAGGGATCGCTCCGATTTGCATCCCTCGTGCGGGGAATAATGCATAAGGCCGACATTTGAACCTGCTCGAGCCGAGGTGACGATATCGTCGCATTGTGATCGATTTCACTATTTTCAGGCAAAGGCATATTATATTTATAAAATGTCAATACTTTGTTTTTTATTCTATTTTTCTAATTGTTACATAATAATATTTGTATAAAAACTAAATTTTATGATAAAATTAATCTGTAAATATAACTTTAATAGATTTTATTTTGATAAGAGATTTTAGCTTATATACCTTCAGATAACTGTGCACGTGTATCAATATGTCATATTATTGATTTTTACAGCTTAGGTAATTTTTATTAATTAGTTAATTTTGTCTTTTGAATTCTTACCTGTAAATATGCCGTACAGCAACCGATATAATAAGTTGATATGACAATTTTTTATTGTGTGTTACATAAAATTTATTTAATTTTTTCTTATAATTAAAATTCTTGGTAATAGCAGTGGTTCAATTAATTAGATTGAAAATCGTTAAATCTAATGCTAAATTTAAATTTATTTTTTTTTATCAAAAATTTCTTTAAACTTTTTCTTATTTTACGAAAAACACAAAATGATTTTAATAAATAAAACAAGATCGTGATATTTCCTGTAATTATTTAATTTTATTTCTGTGATTTATTAAAATCACACATGTAGTTTCACTGCGTTCTCTCAATATACATACAATTTGGAAAAAAGATAATAATAATTATTAATTAATATTCTTTTATATTTTTAAAATAAAAATGAACTTTATTCTTTGATCAAACATGGATTTTTAATATGCAATAACGTATGCCTCAAAATTAATCTGAAAAGCAAGTAATACAATATTCGCCGTGCCTTTATTTTATGATTATAGAGTAAATATTTTAAAGTGGTTGGTGCGCAGCATTCGGCACACTTTTTTCGTATCACATTGTACATTTTGTAGCGCATTGTTATATACACGTGGTTACTTTACTATTATTCATGCGACGAGACTCCAACAGACAGACATCAAAAGCAATTTTGCATATTGTTGCGTTTCTTTTCGAAATGTTGCGACAAATATTAGAAAAAAAAACGCAATCATTTCCTATGAACAATTAGCAAGGTATTTTATCAGTTTGCATAATCGTGATTTTGTAATATATTAAATATTTCGTGGCGCAAACGCGTATAACATACAACGCGTTGTTGTGTACATTTTGTTTAGTAAGCATTTTGTCATTCGCACGGCGAGACTCGCGCGGACAGGTATAACGACCCGGGCAGCTCCATATGTCGTTATTATCTCTCAAAACGTCGTCGGGACAAGTACTAAGAGTAAACGTTACCACACTTATCACGCCTACACTTAAAAACCGTCATCCTGTACGACCAACTAATTTTTATGTCGAGCCGTTTCGCGCCATTTATTCATTAGATTGGGACAGAGAACGGAAATGCCAAATTATTGCATCGCGATAGTAATTAGGGCAATAAACATTTCTTTAATGTTCAGTTTCGAATTTCGCGAATCGCGTTTCTTTGCTTTGTTTTAAATATAATTTTTCCATCGTTTTTCGGATTGAGAGCGCGGAATGATACACGAATCATTGGATCGATCATTAAGTAACAGTCGTGATATGTGTAAACGTGATTTAATAATTACTTTATAAAATATACGAAATAGACTGTAATCGTTGTCGATTTGTTTTGTATAGAGTATTAAACGTTTTGCGATACGGTAAAGAGTATAGGCTGGTGCGTACGGCCTTGACGTTTTATTGACACAGTGTACAACGCGTTGTGTTTACGCAAGGTCGCCGCGCTATCATTCGCACGTCGAAACTCAAACAGGCAGGTAGTGGCGCGCGAGCTGCTAATAATCCCTCGCGATAAACGATCGGCGGCATATACGCTTAATTAACCTCCGCGATGAACAGCTCGTTGTATCGTGGCAATGGTGGTAGATATTTAGTGCAACCTCTCTCTTCTATTCATTCGAATTATATAAATCGTCGAACAGTTTAGATAACGGAAGGCCGTGTTGCGTATGCAACTGAATTTTAATTGTCGGTCAACTCGTTGCGTTAATAAATCTCGTTAGTTAATAACTCGATTTGATTAATCAAGTCGCGTTGCACAGTATGAAATCTTCTGCTGTTCAGGCCTAATTGCGCTAATTTATGAGAAGTCGCGAGCGAATTATAACTTGATGGCGATCGTATCTTTCCTGCGTTATTTTTTTTATCACGGTGCAATAAAATATGTATAATGCGCACGTTATCCTTGCAAATGCCTTCTTAAGTGTCGTGCGATTATCATCGACTAAGCGCGTTTGAATGCAATGAAAAAGCTCTGAGAGTAGGAGAAAAAAAGGCTTGGGAGGCATCAGACAACAGCGGGAACAATTGTGGAGTGAATAATTTGTTAATTATTACTTGCTATTTGATTAATTGTTTATAATAATTTTATAAATGTTATAATTATACTTTGAAATGTTAGTTATTGGTAAATATTAATTATTTGGCGCTTTATAATTTGAATATATTTGTATTTTACAGATAAACGTAGTTTACAACTCCGTATGTTACAACTCCGCTGCTGTGCATCTTATCGGTGAGTGACAAGTTATTTTTTCTTTTATTTAAGGTAATAGAGATCTATAAGAATTGTATAGGATATAATAACGTTAGAATAACATAAATAAATGTAATTTCATAAATTATATAATATAATTAAATATATTTTATAGATTCCTTCCCCATTGCCTTAAAACAGATGGGCTAAAGCTTGGTAAAAAGTGACACCTAGTAATAGAATAATTTTGTAAAAGAGAAAAATATTTCCTTTAGTAAAAATGTTATCCCATTATATTTTTTGCCAACTATTTTGTATAATAATAACTCCACAATTGTTCCCGCTGTTGTCTGATGCCTCCCAAGCCTTTATTTCTTTATTCTTATAACATGTCAATTTTTATCTTAGTCTTTCATAGTCTATTTATCCATACTTTATTGATACTAAAATTTATTATTAATAATCAGCTTGTCAATATCAGCTGATTGCTATAGCGTATGTAATATCAAAATAAACAAGAAACTATAAAATACAACCAACTTGTATAAAAATAAATATTTTTTGAGCTTTAAAATCAATAATAGATGACAGATAGATGCGCGTATAATTGTATATAATTACAGGCTTGAGTGTGTAAAATTATATGCATGTGATAATATTGATCAACCATAATATATACTTTATTATGGCTTACAACTTGCTTATACATAATCTCGATATTTTGGTACTAGATTTTTCTACTTTAATTAATCAATGGAGGCACTCCAAGTCGTTTTGTCGCGATGCAAACAACAATGCATGTGAGCAAGAACGCGAGCAGTTCTCATTTCGAAAACGTAGAACACAGTAGGAACAGGCGCAGCCTTGAGATTACATTTACGTTTGAATTCTTGTTGGGGGGTAATTTGATACGACGCGATGCGGGGACCGAATGATCTTGGATGGACGATAGTAGTACGATTTGTCAATCGACCGGCAGGTAGAAGGGTTCCCTCGGTCTTCCCTCTTTTTCTCTCGCACTCTTTCTTCCGCTCGACACGAATCCTTCCAAGCTGACGATGGTATCGTCATTAGACAGCCATTAGGCAACTAAGAGCTCTATCGGATTGAAAACTTTTATTGGGAAAATTTATAGACGGAATTCTCTCGGTAAAACTCACGGTTTGTGTTAATTCCCGAGACTTTTTGTAACGCCGCTGTTTTCGATTAGGTAGCTTGTACTTTTTATAGATTCTTTTTGAGAAACTCCCCGACTTTCTCCGTAGCGATCGTTCGATCGCGTTCGAGAGAGAAGTTTATGTTCCTCCATCACTTATCCATTTATTCGTTGCTCATCAACGCGCTTCTGAGTCGCTTCGCCGATAAAACGATAATTCGTATGCTGATCAACGGCGATAACGATGCACCCGGCACCGTAAGAAAATTAAGAGGTGAGAAAGCTAGATTATCTTAGGGATTTGGCGGCAGATTTAATTGATTACAAATTGGTGGATCCACGGTCGGACATTCGCATCCAGCTTTCATTCCCCCCGGGGGGAATTTCGTATTCAGGATCTTCCGTTATCTCATCGTGCGCGCCGCGTCGCTTCGGTGTAGCCTTGTTTTTCTGCAGATAAATTAAATCGTCCTTTTTACTTCGGACCTCGTTACATTTTAACCGCGCTCCTCCGTTCGCGCCGCTTCTTCTGCTTCTTTTTTCCTTCCCTCTTTCTTGGCCACTTCATTCGCGCCGTGACATCACGGCATCTTATATGAGCCGCGTGTATATATCCTTTCCCTCTTTCTTTCTTCCTCTGATCGCTGCCGAACAAATTCCCCGCAATCAATTCTCAGCACGCTTATCACTCCCAATTCGATATTTTATCGCCGCCGAGGCCGAGTGCACAGCCGAAGTCATCCGGTTCTCGTTTGCATTCCAGCGAATTGAGCACCAATTCATATAATACGCGCTATGTGATAACGCAATTCGAGCGTATACGATGATAACGCAATCATTTGTATGCCGAGCGTCGGTACGATAATAATCGATTCTATCTCACGACGAGGATAAAAAAGGGGAAGGATTACTCCGCTTTCTCCTCGGTTAGCCGTATTCTCGAGCAGATATCTAATTGATCACAAATATAAAAAAGTGGCAGAAAAATGCACGTGAGTCTTTCGGTTGCTTTCATATGAACATGCTAATGTTTCTGATAATAAGCTCGATAGTTATTTTACTCGCGTTTCTAGGCATCTTTGTCATACCTGAACGCGATTGCATTCGACTATTCCCTAAGTGAGACATGACGAGAAGTAGCGAGATATTGAGTAGCAAAAAAAACGAAGAGAAAAAATATGCGAAACACGCGAGAAAGAGAGATAGGATGAGATGACGAAATAATGGAAGAAACACTGAGAACGTATCGGGATACGGCGAAGAGGGATAAGGAGCAGAAAAATCGGACGAGACGCGGTGAGTGAATAAGGAAAGCGAGAGGGCGGGATGGGCATCGAGAGACAAGACGAGAGTAGGTGACGAGAAAAAAGAGAGAGAGAGAGGAGGAGGAGGAGGAGGAGAGAGAAACAACGAAGGAAGAACTCGGTCTGATCGAGAGACGAGAGACTGTGCTTTATACGCCGATGCATTGGGAGATGTCGAGTCGGTGGTGGTGGTGGAGGCCGACGAACGAACGAGAAGAGCAAGAAGAGTGGAGGGAAGGAGGCTCGGAAGGAGGGAAGGGTTAGTAGCTCTTGTAACGCTATCGACCCTGTCGCTGTACATCACGTCGACACCATCCTAGTCCGCTCATTTCAGATCGCGGGAGTAGTAGGAGTCGGCTTCTGCGCCATTACTGCGGTCGCCGGCCCTACGTGTGCACGCCACGCACGCACGCACGCACGCACGCACGCACGCATGCATGCATGCGTGCATATATACGCGCGCGTGGGGTGCCGTGTGAGCGTGAGCTACGTTGTATACGCAGGTTGCACGCGAGCAAAGCGAGGTGGACGAATGAAGGGCGAGGTGCGCGATGGCGAGGAGCGTGCATGATATCCTGGGAGTGCGCGCTCCTTCGGAGATGCGATGCCGATTGCGCGAAATAGAACGGTTGCACTCGCGGGTAATATCGGTGAAATTTATGCGCCGCGGCGATAACGACAGTTTTGTGTTTGACGTTTCCGAAGCTTTCAGTTGAATCTCTGGAATCGCGGTCCGCTCCGAAGTATGAGATTGGAATGATTCGAATGAAATCGGTAGTCTCGACCTCGAGATCTCGAAATATGAGGTTTTACGAGCGTCAGATAGGAGTAGTCAGGCATATTCGCAAATCTACACGTGTTTGTACCGTGACGATTTGTCCTTGCTGCTATTCTTCGGGACATATCGATAGATAAACTCTGATGGTACATTATGATAATAGAGAATTTAGGAGTGACATTCTCGTTGAACGTATAAAATTAGCATCAAAACAAAATACCTCTATAGGCAAAAGTTTTCATCTTTTTTAAATTATTGAGAACGGTTTTGATTCTCATTTTAAAGATAGGTGATACTCCGCGAATTCCTGATAAATTGATTTAATAAAGGGACGCCGTTTTACGAGCACGTTTTCTATATGAAAGATCGCCGATAGTAATTTAGATACGTGGATTAAAATGGTCCCGACAGGGTACCTGCTATTTACGCGAATATTTGTGCAGAAATTTATCTCATAGAAAATGGTTCTCGATTCCGGATCGCGTGACGGGCAATTGGCATGTTTGACTTGGCGGTTAGTTCAGTCGCTTTTCCATTAAGAAATTCGAGAATAATTAATTGCGGAAGTAAAGTTACATATATGCTATTACACTTCTACGTGAAGATTATAGCTGCTATATAACATTAATATGTCAGGTTAAAAAATTGCTGTATACAGATATACTTTGCTGTATACTGCAGATATGCAATATTGATTGTACACAACCTACGCAAAATCTCGTAATTGATGAAAAAAAATTCTACATTATTTACTTTTTCACGAGAAACTATCTCCCGGCCGGCTATACACTGCGAGATTTACTGGAACTTGTATTATAATACGATATATTTATAACTCGCCGTGTATTCGCGCGTTAATTTTCCTTATCTCGCAGAATTATCATAAGGTACAGCAGCGAAGAAAGAGAGCGTCATCCGACCGTGAATTCCTCTCGGCCGAATTCTTATGCTCACAGCTCGTTGTGCACGCGACCACGATCGCCCAATCACTCGCTCTATTTCCCTCTCTTTCGTACCAAAAACCCCGGGAGTCGTTTTCGGGCGATCCCGCGATCCCGGTCGCCGCGCCGCGCCGCGCCGCATGGGTTAACCCGGCGAAGCGTGAAACGTGCGAGAACGTCTGTTTCTGGTGGGATATCTCCCGACCATTTCCATTTAATTGATCGTCCTGAAACGTTGGCACGTATATGTGCTCCGTGGATCGAAGGCGATACCGGCACGGCGATTTCAATGGGCACTGGACGAGCCAATTAGCTCCGTCCCAATGCTCAGGTACCCTCTTTCCCCCCGATTCTGTCCTCCGCGCCACAGCTTTATCCCCTTTCTTCACTTCTTTCCACTTTCCTCTCTCTCTCTCTTTCTTTCTTTCTTTTTTTCTTGTTTTACTCTTCTTTTTACATATCTTTCTGTTAATCTTTCTTCCTGTGTCTCCCTGGTTCGTTTTCTCTCTTCATCGTTCTGCTGGCCTAAGTTCTCCATCTCATCTTTCTCTCTCTCTTTCTCTTTCTCTCTCTCTGTCTCTTTCTTTTTGTTTCTGCCAAGTCAAACTCCCGGTCTATATGCGACCTGGAAGGCTTCCGGGCTGAAGCGGGACATTACGGGTCCCTCTTTCTCCTCAGACACGGGAACACAGAAAACCGGGGTCCTATCTTATCCGCGAAGAAGTTTATAGCCCGGTCGACTCTAATTGGGCGAGAAATCATCGGGCACTCCTTTTCTCCGTCCGCACGCTCAAAAAGACTCTCACTAATTCACGATTTCTCGCGTATTATTGCCGGATCGCGCCACCTCCTCCCCTTATCCTCCTCTCCTTTCGTCTCTCTGTCAAAACCTTTTTCTCCTTCTTCTTTCTGGATCCTTAGTAACGAGCAAACATCATTTTGAGGGGGCTTTGACACTTTCGATATATCGACGTTTAAATTAAGCTGTATATTTGAATATTTTTATGTAGTCTCGCGCCGAATTTATATTTTGCGAGGCGGTATAGCAAGGATTTAAAGGAAACAAACTTGTATAGATAAACGATTATTGAGTACACACATTATCTTGATTATATTATATAGCGATATTGCTCATCTAATCATTTTTACATTGCTGAAAGGAAATTTTGAAAATAAATGCAATTTTTATATGATTTATAGAAGCGAGTATCTCATTCAATAATTTCGCTGTTTGTAATAAGTCTCTTTCACATCAGAAAGAAATCACGGGACCGTTATCCTGATGAAATCTCGAGATAGTTGTTACCCACGTATAAACTTTTCGTCTTAATGTGCTAGATGTCAACGCATGATTTCGTCAATTAAGAGAAGGCGCACACCGTTTATTTACTCTTTATCACACGTTCGAATATTTTCTCACGGATCAACACGGATCTCACGACGGAAGTGGCCTAACGCAATTTACGGTGAACGAACGACGAGTCATGCCTGTCAGTAATCCCTTCGTCCTAATTCTCATTAACGTTTCGAATATCTCAGCTTAAAAGCGCACGCGGGTCAGGCACCGGGTTATGCCTGACCCGGTAACATGCGATTTGGAGCGAGCGGACGATTTAGCGCGCGAAAAGGCGCGCTATCTCGGCAGGCAATATCTCATTGAGCAAAGGAGGAGGTGACTTTAACGTTGGCCCCCCCTCGCTCCCCTTCCGTAAGCAATCGCGGGCTTGAGACGGGCCCGACGTGCCCGCCGAGAGAGTAAGATCGTTAATCTTGCCGCGCGCCGATCGGGCGTAGATAGTAATTGTTACGTTCTGCTTTCCTGTGGCCGACCGTTCGACCGTGTCCGACACTCCGACGAGGCCTCCTTCAACACCCGAAGACTCGGCTCATCCCTCTCTCGCACGTCTTTACGTTCTATTTCCCACCTCTCTCCTTCCACGAGTGCCATGCGTGCACGCGCTCGTCTCTTATTTTCTTCGCGTCGGGAGTCGCCGACCGATCCTCACCCACCGGCAGCATTAACGCCTTCGGCGAGTCTGTTGGCATTACAATGCCGCCCGATATCCGTTCGCCACTCTTCTGCTGACTGTTTGCGTTGGATCTCTTTAGCCTGTATAGCGTATAGCGACGGCAGGTGAATGGAATCGCGCGTGCGGAAGTTTGAATCGGCCGAAGCTGAAAACTCCGCTGAAAACTTCAGACGTAGGGTGAAGTTACGACGATCCTTAAACCGGGTTATCGATAGAAAAGTTAAAGAGCGATTAATTAATAGAAAATTAATAAGTGAATTTTTTCTCCAAACCCTAATCATTTGCCATTAGGCCTGTGCGATTAGATGTTAAAATAAAACAAATATATTTTCTTTCATTCTAACTTATATACTACTGCACTAGTTTAGAAGTGCCGCGAAAAAAAGAACAAGCTTATTGTTCAAAGTCGGTAGTTCAGGAAATCATGATGGTTCTCTTTCTTGTCAACAAGGGAACTGACACGATCGCTATCCTTTATTCAGGTTTTGATTTCGTTATTGGGCATCCTCCGTCTGTTTCTTTATCCACTTTCGAACGGTTCGAATTACTCGGGCGCGCGTGACAGTCGCTTCTGCGAACTCCATATTAACCACTTACAAGCTCGATTTCGTGACTTTTTTCGCGGGACCGTCTTTCGTATCATTTTATCCACATCGCCGACGAGACTGTCGAAGTCGTTTCATTCACGCGCTAATAGAGTCTTGCAGACTTCCCGTCTCAGGATCCGGCTACCAAAAAGAGATATGCGCGTGAAAAGGTACGTCGATCCGTCGTGTTAACGAGTCCGCTCGTATTACATGCTCGACGACGTCTCTCTCTTTTTCTCTCGCCTCCCCCCCGAAGTCCGGTCTTCCCTTCGTCTCCTGAGTCGCTGGAGTTCACGTTTCCTCGTCCTGCCGTGCGCGTATCCTTGCCTCGTGAAGCCGAGCGTGGCCATAAATTCGCCGCTCGCGCTGACCGTTGAAGCGGGCCACGATATCCGAAATGTCGCGCGGATCCAATGTTTTCGTGCTCTCAACAGCAACAAGCGATTCCACCCGTGCCCGTGTGGAAGAGAGTGTCGTCCCGCAGAAAACCAGTTTCGCGCGCAGATTCCTTATTTGCGAGCCCGACGAAACCGTAGATTCGAGTTAATCGTCGATGAGCCTTCCCTCGTTCGCGCACTTTTTTCTCCCCTCTTCCTCTTGTATCCCTTATCCCCTATTTCCTCGCCTCCGTGCATCCTTCGGTTCGACGCAACTCGGATACGCGTCTTCGAGTGATCTCAGAATATATATATTCCGTTGTCGCGAGGGAATGGATTTGTCCCAGCGGCGATCGCTAACTGACGTTCCATCGCGAAATTTAAGTTCTATAGCATATACATATAGATTTTTAATGGGAATCTCGAAGCGCGAGAAAGCACGCGACGTGCGGATACTTTTGCGGCGGATATAATAACTTACACATTCGCGGAGCGCAAAAGGATTAGATTATCATTACATTTTTTAATTTTTACACAGGAAGTCGGACGTTACCCGGCAAATTTGTACTATGTTTTATATGGAACATTAAGCAGGAGATAACTATATTGGTAATTTTACCTTTCTTGTACGTGCTCGTGCCTCTTTTTCTCACCATTAACAAAACGGCAATTTAAGTAGATACACGGCTGCGCGATCGTGGAGAATATCCGCGACTTCGGTATTCGCGAGCTGTTTAATAAGAGATAAGCACGGGAAGAGTATTAGAGTTCGGGTGCACGATCCGTAGCGGAATATCTTGTACCTTATAGGAGATATGCGGAAATATATTCCACCTATTTCACTAAGGATAATTGCCGTAGAGCGTAAATCAGGGGGTACCTAGGGCAATTTGTGATATCGATTACTTTACATATTGAAGTCTATAGTAATTTTAACGTAAATCAGTAAAGATATGTATAGTAGGACAAACAATTCAAATGTTTAAGTTTTGCATTATTAAAATAATTTTTAAAACCGAATAACGTAAAAGAAATTATACTTTATTTTGTCGTTCTTTTTGTTCATATCATTATTTAACTTAGGATTGGAAGGAGATTAATTCGATAAACGGTAGCGTAGGATATTTATGTAAATTTATTTCAATATAACATATTTTATTGTGCGGATATTTGATGGCTCGCCGAAAACTGTTTTGTCTGTCGGAGGATAGTTGGAAAGAAAATTTGGAAGAGTTTGCAAGAGGAAATGAGTTGTGATGCCGTGTGTGGATATTTACAAACGGTTTCATTTAAATAAACATTATTTTAACACAGTTCGTACAGGATTATCTGTGTTTTCGCTTATTTCTATTTCAAATACCTATAGTTAACGCATATCCCTAATTCATAAAGATTCGCTAGGACTAGTTCCGAATGAGCTCGAACGAATCTCATTCTTTCTTCACGACGTATGTTTTTATTTTCTACTCGCACGAGCGGCTCCCCAGATCGATTTGAGCGATCTAACATCGTTTGCTTTTGCCACGCGATATGCATCGATCACTTATCTAATCAACGATAATAATTACAATGACATGATGACGTTGCGTTTTAATATTACATAGCTCGCAACACTCATTCGCCTCAGCGATTGTAGGAAATCGTTCATATTAATTCGTATAATAATAAGCAGTTCCATAGATATTAAAAACTTCAACTAATAAAAAAAGAGCCGAGCCCGACAATAATGAGAAGAGAGAAAATATTGGATACGACACACACGATGTCGCATCTGATGCTACACGCCGTTAAGCGTCGATTCGAGTTCGTTGCTAATGCAGCACGTTACCGATTCGTCATTCGATCACTCGCGCGTTGACTGAACAAGGTCAATGATTCCGGCTCGACATTTTGCGGTTAACTAATATCCGCTATTTTTCGTAGCTTCGTGCACCGTAAAGCAAAAAAAAAACATTTTCATCATTTTTGCACTTATCAATCACCAATAGATAAAAGGTAGAGACTGCGACGACGCACTTCGAACACTGGTTACCGGATCCATGCGATTTGTCTAGCCAATATTTTTCAATAAATAAGCCGCAATGCGGCCGCTCGATTTTTTTTGCGAAAACATCACTCCGGAT
The DNA here is from genome assembly GCF_003070985.1 of Temnothorax curvispinosus. Taxonomy (NCBI): domain Eukaryota; kingdom Metazoa; phylum Arthropoda; class Insecta; order Hymenoptera; family Formicidae; genus Temnothorax; species Temnothorax curvispinosus. The sequence goes on along the minus strand of NW_020214855.1, from coordinate 198,069 downwards.
TCAACGACCGCATCGCTCGAAATCAAACTGAGATATATCTCGCTCAGCGATCGTGCTTCGTCAGTTCCAGCGGTTGTTGGTCAGTCCAATGATCTCTCCAAGCAACCGGCGGCGACGACGGTACATCCTGGTCGGAATCTTGAACGTCAATTTCCTCATCTTCGTCCTCGTTCTGATCGTAGCGTATCCTGTGCGCCGATCCCGGGCGCGGATCATGACCGGATCCCTGCCGCTGGTCGTACGCGGGACTGGTCGGTCTCGAGAGTTCGGAAGAGTCGTCACCCACCAGTTGACTGATCATCCGAAAAGCGCTAGGTTTCCTTTCCGGTTGCTTCGGCACCGACTCGTGCCTGTTGATCCTTTCGGGCCTGTCGAGGCCGTCCCTGGTTGCGGAATTGGTGACGACCGCGCGAAACGCGCTACTTTCGCCGCCCATGCCGGCGATGGAGCAGCTGGATGTACGCTGGCCGATTTCCATAGCGGACGTAGCGGAGTGCGGTTGCTGCTGCGGCGGCTGCGGCTGCGGCGGTGGTGGTGGAGGCGGTGGTGGCGAGCGCTTTAAAAGGTTCATGCGCTGGTGACGACGCCACTTTGCCCGTCTGTTGGAAAACCAAACCTAAGAGTCACGAGTTAGGTCGTTAGAACGCTCGTGATCAAATCGGAACGGGAAACGACGCGGCCGTTGTCCGCCGCAGGGCCTTCTCCAATTCATAAATGTTGAATTAAACCCTGCGTCGTTGCGTCGGCTCTTTTATCTTTAACTATTGGTTAGATTCTCACCTGAACGCGGGCTTCCGAGAGCGACGTTTTCGAGGCGAGACGTTCGCGCGTGGACACACAGGGATAATGCGATCTCTCGAATTCCTTCTCGAGTTCCTCGAGCTGTTCCGGGCTGAAAGTCGTACGGTTACGCCGGAACTTAGGCTGCTCCGAACCGTCTAAGCTTCCGTCATCTCCGTCGCCATCTGTACATTAATAGAAATACCTTTTCTATGGGTTGTGTTTCTGAGTACAACAACCCAATAAAATATCCTTTTACATTGATGAGTTAACAAAACTTATAATGTACTCTACATTATAATTTCAAAGTAAATATAAAATTGATATCTATAATATATTTCTATATGATTAACATAAAAATACTTTGATTTTTCTACAAGAAATATGAAATAATACATATTGAAAAGTCAACATATAGAAAACTTTGAATTGTAGAATGATGACTCAGTGTTATTTGCTTAATGTATATGAATGCTGTAATAGTCATAAATATTTAGCAAGAAACTGTACAAATATTAAATCGCTTAAACATTAATAAAAAATTAAATCATAAAAAACCTTTCTCTCTCTCTCTCTCTCTCTCTCATTTTTCTCATTCTTTGTTTTCGCTTCAGTAATTACATGCAAATCTAGGAATTTAAATTTCAGAACTTAACTTATTTGAATAAATCAATTTAATACGTTGGAGGGAAATGCATGAATATACTTTCGTAGAATCCCAGGTGTATAGGATACTTTTTTCTTAAGTAGGACAAATTTCGCGTCGCGACATCAAAGAGCGATGCGGATCTCTTTCGTCACCTTGCAGATATCCACGTGCGATCGCGTCGGCGGCGTGAAGCGCGTGCTCGGAAGTACCCGCGGCGGACGCGGATGCGGCTGCGGCCGCCGCCGCGGCCGCACCGGGGCTCAAGGACGGTGGTAAAAGCAGAGCGGACGCGGCGGCGCCGGATATACCGGTGGCAAGAGGCGGCAGCATCCACGGGTGTCCGGCTGCTCCCGGCGCCGGCCAGCCCGCCGGCAAATGATGACTCGTCGTCGGGTGCTGGTGCGAATTGAAGTACGGATGCGGCCCGGCGGCCGCGTAGAGCCCGTAACCGGCGGCCCGCGCAAATTCCGCGGCCGCGCGTTCCGCCGCGCGGTTCCGCAGTATCCGATTGATGCTGCTAACCGACGGCGCGGTCGCGTTACTGCAGACACCTGGAACAGGCGAATAACGACGTTGCGGTCAACGCGAGTCGCGAAAATACCGTTAAGTACATGTTAAAGGTCGATTCTCACTATCTATCATGTCACGATCCGATCAAAAATCGTTGCCATTAAATTCAGCGCTTTTTCGAGTTTGCATTCACCCTGCCTGATCACGGTCAGGTAAAGCGACGGTAACTTGACCGCGATCATTCTTCGGAAGATATCTAGACGATCAACAGATGAAAGTGAGCTCCTCTTTCTCGTCTGGAATAGACGAAAAACTAATCGAATATATCAGTACTAATAAAGTATAAGTTTGATTTGTCATCTATAAAAAAATTCTGGATATAATGTCCAGAATTCTTCTCTTGTTTTTTATGTTTTAATAATGTCTTTTCTTTTATCACATTTCCACGCTGTGTTCTTTAATTGTCATCAAAGATTAATGCAATTTCAATAAGCGAACACTTGTGGGAAACATTTTTATACAAAGTAATGATACGGATGGCACTATAAAATTGACCGATAGAAGATCGTCATATGACCGAATAGTGGAAATGCACTGAAAAATCCATGACCGCGACTTGATCTGATCTGACTTGACCATACCATACCTAGTGAGAATCGGCCTTTACACTAACACGACTTCGTTACAAACGGCCGTAGTTTTCAACAACTTTGTTGATGCTATAAGCGTAACGCTGAACGCATACGCTTTTAATGCTATAACGTCGAGTTTTTTTAGTAACAGCGTTGCGTTACAGCAAAAGGCATATTGAAGTTTACTGACGATTGTTATGATATTTGTGTTAGCACGAATACTTCGAGAATGGTATGTGTGTCAAGAAGTAAGGTCGCAGAAACGCGTTTCTTAATTCTTTCGTTTAAATTATACGTTACTCATACATACATACGTCTGTAATCATGAGCGGTTTGCATTCGCATGGCTTACAGAGGACGAACATAATTAAGTAAGGAACACGCTAGTTTATGCACCGCGCTGGTGAAGACTCAACGTTATGACTAAGCGCGTTCTAAGAGATATATTGCGAAAAATCTTAATGTCATTGTTAGTCAAATTGATCAATCTTTCGAGCGCTTATGTTTCGGGCAATTATTACGCTATCGTATTCGCTCTTTTCGTAAAATATAATGATCAATTTGCAAGACATTATATCTTCCTCTTCGCAAATAATTTTTAAGTGCGGCACCGCTCATAAATTTATTTCAATTTAATCTGAATGCACATGCGTTTGGCGGCATTATCTTACCTTCGGAGATTAGCCTCTCCCGAATTTCCCAAGCGAAGATAGTCGGGTTCTCCCTTTTATATTGCTCGATCTTAGCGACAACAGCCGGTGTCGCTACTTTCGGCTTACTGCCACCGATCAGGCCCGGCGGGCGCAACGTACCTGAAACACGATAAAACGGGCTTCAAGGACGCGATGCATTGGCAAAACTCCTGGCCCTCGATAAAATCGCTCGTAAATGGCGCCGCGACATGGCACATTTATATTTTGCGCCCTATTCGGCAGCTCGGTCACGCCAAAACTCGCAAAGCTCGCCGTAATTCCCGAAAATCACGCGATGCACGCGCCTCGGAATCCGAATGTATCTTTCACAAGACATATGATTGATGTGAAAAGAGTGATAATTGTAATATTATACAGATTACATTAGAATTGAATGGCATATTAAATGTAATTTGTCTCATTCACGTAAACATTTGATTTCATTTGGGATATTGTTCCATGTGAGATGCATTAGAATTTTTACAATTTTTAAGATGGATATAGAAAACATTGTGACGTGTAGAAAAGAGAGAACGTAGGAAAGAGAGAAAATACTAATGACAAATTATTTTACAAAAGTCACGACAATATCACAATACGCGACGCTTAACATCGCGTGTTACCGACAAACGGATATCAATCCTATCTTCGTATCTGGGCGGATTCATGATGCAGCAATTAGGACATCGTGAGGATGCTTACGTAATATACATCGTGATACAAGAAAATTATCTGCAGTCGTGTAACCACTGCGCGTTGGCTTGTGATAATTTTTAGTGTCATTATCGCGCAGTATAGGTGTCTGCTTAAGAATTAAATTGCACGCTTAAGATCAATAAGGCTTAGTGCCATTTATAAAAATTATCGTAATTTATCAGATAATATTTCTCTCTCTCTCTCTCTCTCTCTCTCTCTCTCTCTCTCTCTCTCTCTCTCTCTCATCCCTTTCGCTTACAAGTATGAGGACATTTATTTTAAATAAGAAAATATCGGTCATAAGTAAGAATACATGTATTTTAAATCTACCGTTTAGATCTATCGCTGTCATATATTCCATAGAAACTGAACTTATAATTTACTACTCGTGGGAAAGACAATGAGAGATGCAGCAGTCAATTAGTCATGAATTAATTAGTATCTGCAAGTGAATGCGAAGACGCGCACAACTCCATAAGCATATTATAAGTACAAAAAGGCTATGCCTATCATCGATCTTACGTTGTTGATAGGTATCGTAAAGACGTATAAGTGAAGTATATACTAACCAATAGTTTTAGATACTATAGGATAGTTTTAGAACTAAATTAAGTGTATATACAGCTAAATTAAATTAAGTACATATTTAATTAAATTAAGTATATATATTATTACTTTAAATTAAGTATATATACAGCTAAAATAATTTATTATTGTCATTATACATTATACATATCGATACATGATATCGGTAATTATTTGGTAACTTTATTAAACCCTATACAATGACAAGTGATACACGATTCGGATAGATTGCAATCAGAGTCATGCATCGTATTATAAAATTCTTCTTTTTTGTCAATGTTACGCTGTTACTATAATGATATGTATCGAAAGCCACGTTGCGCTTAAGATACAACGTGTATCCGCTGTTTTTGCTCCGTTTCTCGTGAGTTGTGAGCGACACGCGGCGAATAGAAGCGAAGAAACGAAAGTCACGCTCGCGTGCTAATATCAACGTCAACCATCGAGCGTAAAGGCTCCCATTGAGATTCGCCTTCCGACCCCAATTACGCGCGGATTCATCGTGGAAGAACGCGAATGTCGTTCATACGCGCATGTATCATCCGTCATTCGCGGTTCTGTCGCGGTCTTCCCGAGGATCGGGTCTTCGGAAGCGGAGGGGACGGACCGAGGTATCCATCAATCCGGTGGACGATGCCGGGGGACCGTGAGGTAATGGAAACCAGAGGCGCAGGCAGACTTGAGCAATTATCGGTCGTTACGTACTATTATTAATAACAATAATGACGGCTAAACCTGGCAGAGGGTATCGCGTGCGCTCCCACGGATGAAGTGCGTGCCGGGTATATAAACGATGTATCCACCTAATAGGTATCCATGCCGCGAGCAAATTCCTTGTCTCGACCTGCTATCCCGGTCTTTCTCTCTTTCTCCCCGTCCCTTCCTCTCTTCGTCCTTTTAGCTTCTCTCTGTCTTTCCGTCTCTGTATCTATCTTTCCTTGCCTCTCAACCAGTCGATCTCTTCCCATCCTGGACCCGGCCGTTTTTCATTGTTGCTCGTTCGGCTTGCTCCCTCCTCGATTTGCTACTATGCACGTGTGTACGCGCTTGTACGTGCGTGCGTACATAAAATTTTTAAACGGAGCGCCGTTTTTAATAAAAGAAACCGCACGAAGCCAATTTCGTTAGCCGGTTAGGTTACTCTCGCGAGCACAGTAGAGGATGTCAGGCTAGCGGCTGCCGCCCGTGGTTACAAAGCATCGTTACGGGGCGAGAAGGTTGCATTCAACGCGCGTCGCATGCGTGCGTTCGCGGGCGAGGTGATCTCTTTTATGAATTGATAATGAGAGATTAACGTAAATTACACATGGCGGGCGTGTATAAAGAGCGTCGCGATAGAAACTGCAAGCAAACAACCGGAACGCCTTTGGCAGTTCGGTATTGTCAGTTCGATTGCCGTCCAGTTATCCTAACGACCACAACAGTGACATGTTATAAGCTTATTCAGCACGCTTGAAATTTCGGCCATTTATCTCCTGGAGTCTCTCAATCCATTTTTGAACCGATATATGCAGCGAAGAGTTAAAACCGCAATCTCTGAAGACACGAAAATCGATATAATCGAATCGTATTTTTAGTTGATGAAATATGAATAAATAAAATACCGAGATATGATATAATTCACATCTGTTCTCGGCGACGAAGTGACCAGATATCGCGTAACGCCACATTTGCTCCCTTCTCGATTCGCGACACGGACCACTCGCTCGCGCCGAGGGGATTAATTGTTCGCCGTCGTTAAGTAATTGGTCGGCCGATTACGGTACATTATATTCACCTCAAGACGCCTAAGGACTCCGCGTCCAGCAAGATGAAGACATTACCGGCGCGCCGGCAAGAGAGCAGGCCACGAACGGTATTTTTACGAGTGGCTCGTAAAGTTAACGAGGACCGCGAGGTAGGCAGGCCACAGGTCTACGAGAAAGAGAGAAACTCCGGCGTTCCACGGCGATGCTCGGTGACTCGCCTCCATTTTTTATTGTTTACCTCTCTCGGCGCGCGGATCCTTATTCTTCTTCTTCCTCCTCGTCTTTACTTTTTCTTCTTCTTCTTGCCTTCCTCGTCTTTCTGGTCTTTCCTTGAACACGGATCCGAGCTTCCGTTCACTCGTATGGATACCCCGACGATTCCCGATCTCGTTCGGGGTCTAAATTTCCGCGAGTTTCACCGCGTTCTCGCGTGCAAGATCGTACTTGCGTGCCCATCTCGGCGAAAGCGCCCCATCTGCATTAACTTGCGGAATATGGCGGTCGAAGGTACAAGGCAGAAGACGAGCGGCACGAATAGCCACGAAGAGCGCAAATGCCAGAAAGCTCAGGGTGTGGTTCCCTCGAGCGATTAGTATTTTTGAGATAAATTTTTGCAAATGATATAAATCTCTGTTGAATTATAAAGTAAAGGGCATGGGGTAACTTTCATTGAAGCTAATGTAATTTGATAACCAGAAAGAATGTATGTATAATACAGTAATACACCACGCAAATTCATATAAAATTTCGAATTTAACATTTACGAATTTAAAGAGGAGCGAGAGAGTCGAAGCTTTGCATTAGCTGAAAGGCTGGAGAGAGGCTAATGATTGGCGCAATCATTGACGAATTATTCAAGTTTGTTGCCGAGGTGCTAAAATTTAACGCGCGAAAGAAGTGGTTATTACGTATTAATTTTCGCGAGCTAACGAGCTTCGAGTGGCGGATGCGCTCGTTATGTCTGACCATGCCGCGCGAGTTTGGCGTTATTCCCTGTTCTTTGCTTTGCTTGAAATCGCTCAAGATATTAACGCGGCATCATTTGAGGCCGCTGGTAATTGCCGCGCGAATCGCAGCGAAAAAGTATGTACAATCGAGAATTATGTAAATTTCGAAAGAAAGGTAGAGAAAGAGAAACTATCCTAGAAAGTATAAAAAAAATTTAAGTAGAATTATTAATTTATTCCTATTTTAAAAAATAGATCGAAAAGAAAGCGTTTAGTTCGAAAAAAAAAAACATTATGTCAGTATTATTTTTTCTCATAAGTAAGAATTACCTTAAAACTTTATTTGACAAATACGATGGAAACCTTGTATATCAATCTATCTAATATATAGTCCCCGACTTTGGAAAATCCTCCCTTCTGCATCTCCAATATCTATTTTTTCTCTCATTTCCGGAGGATCGATGGTATTCTTGGAACGTAGAATATAAATGGATGATTTCTCCCTTGACTTCGTATCGAAATTACGTACGTACGTAATGCGTGCATGGCGCTCGATACTCGCGATAGGCATAGTGGTTGACGAACATAATAGCGATATGTCAACGGAGTAGTTTCCCTACGTAGGTTCTCGTGTTCGGAATGTCACCCAATAATTTGCATATTCTTATCGTCAACGATAAGAAACAACATGGAGTATAATATCGAGCGTAGAAATATCGTGAATATGCGATTCTCCTCGCATGAAGGCAGCTTCGTGGTAAATCGTAAAAATACACTCTACGAACCTAAAAGTTTCGTAACGACTGCGCCCTGTTGGTTTAATGACAACACGTGGTTGGCGAGATCGTTGTAATGCCTGAGCGCTCCTAATCCATGTGACAATTCGATTAGACGTTGCCGCGATGTGTTGCCGTTATTGCCGCTGGCAAACGGACCGGCCGTGCAATTTTGTAAATTCACACCTGCAATCAGAGGAACATTTCGTTGTAATATGTATAATAATAAAATTATCATACCAAACAACTAATAATAATAACTGCTAGGACGAAATCTCGGGATATATCTTTGACTGTTAATTTTTATCACATTTTCACATTCTTGGTTCTACACTGAGAAACCCATTTGGTTGAATAAAACAAAATTCTTTAGTTAAACCATTTTGTTGACTGAATATGTAATTTTTGTATATTCACTTAAAAAATCATATTACGGGGAGCAAGTGAAATGATACATGAACCAAATTTTATGTTTGAATCGATTTATTTATTATAATAAAATTTGATTGTTGCGGTAACAAACTTGCCCATCTTATCGTATCTTAAATAACTGTGCTTGTTGCTTGAACAAAATCGTTCATTTGAAAATCATAGATTGAAGTCTATGCGCTGCCGCTGCTGCGCCATATGTTTATGCGCAGCGTAGTGTAGTACACGGTGAAGACATGGCGGACGCGGACAAGGACGACAAGGCCCATTCTACAATAGTCGTATAAAAGTAGATAAATATAAGATGTAAGCCAGTAAGTTATTGATTAATAGAATTTTTACTGTCCAAGAATAATCGACTGTGGTGTCAATTTTTACTACATACTCTTACGACTATTGTAGAATGGGCTTGCGTACAAGTATGGTGGATCAGTTGGCGCGATACATTGCATTGTAGTGAGTTGAGCTTCTCATCAGCGTGATGGTCAACATGCGTATCAGAATACATGAAATCGTGCATCGTATAACGACTGTTTTAGTGGCATATTATTTATGGATATGTGCCTTATGCAAGCGTATGTGACACGTGCATAAAGTTAGTGTTACACAGTGAACGATTTCCTGCATTTTTACATGCATGCTGACCAGCACGCTGTAAGAAGCTACATTCACTGCAGAGATGGCTACCGTGCATTTTTCCTTATGCTGTACATTGAAAGAAATTGGATTGGATTGAATAAATTGTACTGAAATCAACTAAATCTGTTATTTATAGATATGACTACAAAAATAATCAGTTGACGCAACAAAAAACCAGCCACAAATTTAGTTTCATGTACAAACAACATTTTTGTTCAGTGAACTGTATTTGTGTATTGGTATTACTAAATTTTCCAACTAAACTTTTGTGTTGCACCAACCACAATTCTTGTTTGCCCATATACAAACAAGAGATTTAGTTGATTCAACCAAATTTTAATTCAGTCAACTAAATGGGTTTCTCAGTGTATACGAAATGCAGTCAACTGGTTAACGAGATTCCAGTGATTTTATCTGGTTTGAGATAATCGGGAATTTATTTTTCTCACGAAGATCTCTTTTAGGATTCTCGAAGTCAATTGAATGCTTCGTTAAATTAACAATCGTCTGCGTAATCGCTGTGACGAAAGTGGTCACGGTCAAATAACTTCACGTTCAGGCGCATTAATTTAAATTGCTGAACGTGATCTCGCGATCCCGTTATTGATACGGTTTTACAGAATATTGAAAGCTCAGAGATACCTGTCATTAAAATTATGGTTAATAATTAATTTATATTCATACTCAACATTTACATTTTTTTATAGCAGTGCATTGTATATCATATTTCAAGAACTTTGATCTTAAGTGATTTTATCAATAATTTTATCTATATAGTTTTTGTGATTATTGTTCGCTCTTAGATAGCTATTAACAGTATTAACATATTAATCAATATTGTGGAAATTTAGTAGAAGTTAATCGGTTTCTAAGTAAATTCAGATTTAATAGGAAATTATCCTTGATCGTTTATTTAATAAATTTGACGCTATAATATGATAATTAGTCAATATGTATGTGATTGCCGGTTCTACTATATATATTTCGATACATTAAAGAAAGATGTAGAGATTGTAGAGTTTGGTTTATTATATGGATGTAGTCTGTTGTATGGATGCAAATAATAAATTGTCAACCAGGTGCGAAGAATTTTTTTCGAAAGAATGCACGCGTATTATAGTCAGCCCTTTTCATGGATTTACAGCTAAATAATATATTTATGACATTTCGGAGGGAAGTAACAATTTACGATTGGACACATGACGCTATTAAGAATCGCTCGTTTACTTCACAATTTAACTAATCACAATAATCCGAAGACAATCGTTCACTTAATTTCGAGCAATCGGGCATTTGATGCAACCGATATCTCGAACGTACTATAATTATTATGCTAAGTAGAAAATTGACTCGTAGAAAATAATCTTAAAGGAGAGAAAATGTAATTACACGACATATCCAATAAAATTGCGACGGGGCGAAACGAAGGTTCAAGCGTAAATCGCGACGCGAGCTTAAAGATAATATGAATTAAATGAGAGATAAATGTTAATTACTATGTCGGCAGCGCGATCAAAATTACGATGTGCTTATTATAGGTTCAGCTTCCCCGTAATCGCGCTGTCTACTAATCCGAACAACATTTAGCGCGAATCGCGCAGATGCCAATTTACGATCGAACGATATATAGCAATATTAAGAGCGCGTAGTACCTGTCATTTTGCGAACGACGCGACGGGCGCAATTGCTTTTTATCCAGTCAATCTTATGTAAAGAGCCTGGCGATCGTCGCGGGAAGAGACCGTCGGGCGAAATTAAATCCCGCGAGTGTTTTGTTGGCAGAAAACAGGTCCGTCGTGCTCATTTGTTATCACGTTGTTTTAATTGGTTTCAACGAGTGAACTCAGCGTGAATACGGCAGCAGTTCGTTTACATAGTGAGAACGTTTAATTAATTAGTCCTTTATGAGCCAAGTGGGCTGCCAAACAGCTCGGTAAATGTATCTCATGCAGATCATTCGCAATTTGTTACCCGCGTAATCGAACGGCCGCTTTTGCACAATTTATGACGTCAATGTAGCTAATTACTAACGGCTTCTCATCAGATATACAGTTAATCAGAATTTAACCAGTTAACTGTAAACTGGAGGAGGAAAGTTGACGCAATATTTTTTGTACATATTTATCATAACGTTATTGTATGTTTGTAATAATTTTAGTTGTAATTTGTTTTGTAACTGTACTTTACATCGATAAGCGTTATAACATTTTACGTGTTCTTCACTCTTGGTATTTTTTTAGTCTTTTTGGCTTCTTACTATTTTAAAAATATTATCGTTACATTTTCACTAAAAAAAAAGATTATATAAAATGACCAGAGAAATAACATCTGATGGTTTTAAGGCTGTACATCAATGATCAGAAGTCGCGTAAATCGCGTACAAATCATATGATTATTTAATTAAGAAAAAATCCTGTTCTCAATTACAGTCGCAAAATTCTCGGAGAATATACTGCCAAACTAAAGTACTACCGAAGTTATTTTCCGAGGAATCCCGTTCGCGATGGTCGCTCGAAACGTCGAATAAAACTTATGCGAATCCCGCGAGTCCCCGCGCCTGTCCCGTCCGCCTGGACGGTACATCGGGCGCGCATTCCGCGCTCGTTTCGTGTCAAAGCGATCGGAGGTGTCGTGAAAACGAAAGTAGCCGATGCACAGAAAGAAATGCGTCCCATCGTCGTTGCATCGACACCAGGCGGAAACCGGTTCTGAACGAGTTCTGGCATCAGGCCTCGCGGTATATTCATCCGACACATTCGAAATCGCCGCCGGTAAAGACCGATCGCTTGACACGGCGCGGTAATAGATATATAATAGACAGAAAAAGTGGAAGGCTGATTCTCTTTCTGCGGACTCGGTGACTCGTGAGATCGTTCGCTTCGCGCTCCCGATGAGTGGTTTTATCTGGACCGAGCCCGCAGATGGTTTCAAGTAAAACTGCGTCGCGGTTTTACAAGTGTCTGCTGACGATGCGCGAACCAAGTTAATTCTTAAACGCAGATCGTTTGTTTGCGATATGTATACGCATAAAGATAAAACGCAACAAAACACACTTAAATCATTTGAAAAGAATGTTAAGAAACGAATGCAGATGTGAAATTTATATATATTATATATGTGCGTGTGTGTGTATAGTGGAAAGAAAATGAATCGAATATAGAGTATGAGATGATACAATGGCAATAATGGCATAACTTTAAACTATATTTATATGTGGACCATCTTTAAGAGAGACTTACTTCTGTAATGATTTTAATTAAATATGGAATAAAATCTTGCAGATAGAATGTGGGCTTGAAATATTTATTTATGATTTTTTTTTACGTGCGAAATAAGTTAAAATATTAAACAATTGTATAACTGTGTTTATACTCGAGGGCAGTGTCTCACAAAAAAGTAATCTTACTTGTATTGTCAAGCTATAATTTCTATACAGATCGTATTAAAAGCAAATCGTATATATAACTGATAATTGATATACATAGCTACAGGCAAACATTTTACATAATAACTCGATAATTAGTGGAGTCCGTGACGATAGTATCCAAGAGGGAATTGAGAAGAAACTCATTTGCAGATGAAGATATCCATATTTCTTGGCACTTATCGCAAATATATTCTAGGACGTAATCATAAAATATCCAAGTAGTACTGCATTATCATTACGTGTGTACCGTAATAACGCCTAATTGCTCATAAACTTTATTCACGGCATCATGCATCATTGATCTATATTTGCCTTTTATATTAAGTGATATTAGAAACTTAGAAGCATCGATGAACATAAAGTTTGGCATCGAAGGTGGATACTGCGAAAAAGGATCGCATTTCTTAGCAAAATTATAACCTGGCAGTTAGCAGGTAGTATATTCTACGCGTAATTAATGCATATATCTTCGCGGACACTTTCGACGATTGGTCGTCAAAACTGTAACAAAGTGCTGCGCGAAGACAGCTATTAACCGCGAGGTGTATATTCGTTTCAAAACACTCTGGGTCGTAAAATCCCGCGGTATCTTGCGCCGCCAAGTAAGTATCTCGTGCACAGCATCGGAAACAACGAGGTGAACTCGTATCGGGTTTTAAACTGGATTAGTGCCTTTCGCACGTGAACCAAGCAAAGAGCTACGCTTTGTCTGCCACGTCAAACTGTCGGATTTGTTTGCAGCTTTTAATTTGCGAACATTATCATTATATCGCAATTTAAGGGAATTAATTTAAATATAATCCGACATTTAAACAAATCGTACATACTTAATACGTAATAAGACTTCGTGAATAGGATATTGAAGATGAATGCTACATTGTCGGGAAAGAATGTCACACTTTTAATGTAATCATTAGATATGACTATAATTAATATATATCTTTTATATGAACTATCGCATGAAATGCCAAATGCTATGATATGCTACCAGGGCACTTGAAACACATTTCCTCTTGTCCTTTTCTTGCGTGTCTTCCTCTCTTTCTTTTCGCTCGCGGAGATGAAGACGTCCATTGCCTACATGGTATCTGCTTCGAAACGGTCTGGGTGTGGTCATAAAATCTCGCAGTTCTGGAACGAAGTGCTCTGCGAACGCGAACGCGAGAGAATCGAGAGTACCCGCGGGATGGACGGGTATTGAGCGTTAAACGAGAGTAATACGTCCGCCGATCTGAAGAGAGGTAGTCTACGCTGCCAACGCATTGAAACCGGTTCCGAACGAGTGCGGTACTTGGTAACCCCCGTGCTTCGTCTGGCAAGTGCGAACCGCGGAAAGATCCGCGAACGCGCGGTAGTTGAACGTGTGTCGCCGTAGGAGCATATATCCGCTACTTCCAATCGCACACTCTCTTTTATTCTCTTATCAACAGTTTCGCGGCTGGGCTGCTCGAAGCAAGTAGCCCGAGAGCATTTCATCCCGTATCAGACATTCACGTGTCGCGGAGAACGAACACGGAATTCGTCGCCACATTACATTACATTCGTACGAAACAACATAGGCCGGGTTTCTGAGTCTGTTATACAATACAATCGCGATTCTGTTTTTTGACAAGTTAATTAGAGGCTAAAAAGAGGCGACAATGATCGCTAATAATAAGCTGTAAAAATCGGTAACTGAATGTGTTCGCACTTTTTGGAGTATTTTGAAGAAGAACTCTGTTTCTCGATCATATTCATACGGTAAAAGTGATATAAGGTATGTTGACCTGATAACGTAGATATTTGGAACTGGTATTCAAAAATTTCCAAACTGATTTATTTGACATATACATTTTATGATATACCTATAACGATTAACATTGTATATAATAATTCCGAATCTCTGAAATATAAATTTTATACATGCATACTGTTTCCGACTTACTCTTCCACTACAATTTTCACGACCAAGTTGAACATTAATTCCAATTTTTTATTCCATAAATAATTATCCGTAAGTGAATAATTTATTCCGAAATTGCGGACAAGATTTCGTAATACATATTTCTGAGATTTTTTTCGTGTTTTTAACGGCGTGAAATGCTTTCATTAATGTTACGAGACGAGCCCTGTACAGGTGTTTGGCTGCACAGGTGTCCAATGTTAATTGCTTTTACCATCCTGCATCGAAAGGTTCGCGCGGCGAAAGTTCGTTTAGCGATTCATAATTCAATTAGAGTTACTTGGTTATCTCTCATCAAGACAGATATAATCGATATACTCATTTGTCGTCATACATATCGACTATCGTCATACGTGTATATGTTTATTAATTATACGACATAATGATACAAATATGTATAAGATAAGAATATCCGGGAGAATATCATATAATAATATAATTAATAACGTATATATTACATAAAACAAAATACAATTAATGAGAAGATCATTTTGTTCGTTTAATTTTTTATAACGTTTATCGAAATGGTTAAAATTTATATAAAAAACCGATATAATGCTATTGTATCAAGGAAGGTTGACAAAATGCACGATTCAAGAAAATTTATATTAGGTATTATTATCAGAAAAATTATAGAATTTCCGCGTTTTTTTACTCTTTATATTTTACGTTTATTATACATAACTTCATTGTTATTTCATTTCATTGATTATTGTCTCTTCGATAGTCCCAAAAGTGTATTCAAGTGTCTCTCCATTAAACAACGGTTTTACATTTCAATGACACCGTACTGTGCATGATTTTGCTGTAATAAAGCACATGAAACACGATTGTAAACAATGGCGTGTGACATATTCCGTAATTATTGATTTATCATGGTGGCACAACAAAATTAATTAATTTCCATTGCTTACACATACATATGTCCGCTTTATCTTAGATATCCAAAAAAAGACCGGAAAATGATACAATAATCAATATCGAGAAAAATATTACTAGCAGAAGCACCTGCTTTTCGCTTTTAGCAAGTATTAAAACGCACAACGGATATTTAACAAATCTAAATGCTTAAAAAATTGCGTAACTCAATAAAAATATTTGTCTTATCATGATTTATACCGAACGTTCAGCATGAAGCAATTATTAATGAGTTTATGGTACACTCGGGGATTTCGTTCATATCTTTAAACGATTATTACGATTATTACTACGATTATAATAATATTTGCATATTAGCCTGTGCTTGTTCCAAACGATGATTTATTTAATAACTGCTAGATTAATCAATCGAGAGCTCGACGAGAAGAACTCGACGAAAGAAAAAGGCGAAAACTAAGAAATAGTTGAATGGAACGAAAATAATCAGATCCGATTCGACTTCAAATTTGCAAATGCATCCCTACTCACCATCGATCAGAGAAGCCGGTACATTTAACTGCTGGTGATGATGTGCCGCCGGATGCTGTTGGTGGTGGTGTGGCGGATGTACTTGCAGCAGGTGCGATCTCGTCTGGGAGAAGGTCGGCGACGGTGGTTCCCAAGGTCGGGCAACACCGGTGCTGGCGGGAACGTCCTCGTCCTGACAACAGAACTTGTCGCTCGCGCTCGAAGCAGTCGTGCCGGTGCAATTCGCGACTCCGTGTCCGTCATTGTTGTTGCTAATCTCCCCGTTATTGTTGTTGTTGTTATTGTTATTGTTACCGCTGCTGTTATTGTTCGTGAGGCGCGTGGTGGTCGCGCCCGTCGCAGGGCTACCACTACCACTAGCACTGCCACTGACACTACCACTGCCAATGCCGTCGACCTGTACCATTTCGCTGTCGATCGCAGCCGCCGACTTGGCAGTACCAGGAGGGGTCGCGACGCCGCCACCGATCATCATCACCAGACGATCTCACCTCCGCCCCCTCCACGCTCAGCAACGGCTCCTCCCTCTCCTGCTCTTCCTCCACTGCTGCGGGTGCACCACGTCTATCTTTGAATTGTTAGCGTTTCGCATTCAACGAATTTTTTCCTTCGCGCCAATCGCAATTCTCAGAATACTGACGAGTGTCTCTGAGATTAACGTATCATTTGGCAATACTCTCGTTCGGAGTATAGCTCTTAATAATATTCTCCTATGCGTTGAGCAATGTCGTTGAACGAACATTTTTCGACCTATCCGTAAATGATACACCGTAGAAATTACTAATAGAGTTGCTGGCCGATTTTGCCATCGTCAAACTCGAATATTCCTCTGCCGTCGTTGTATCTTTATCTACGTACACGTCGACACAGTTCGGTACAAATTCAAAGCATTTTCCCGCTTTACTCGCCGAGTATCTGCAGTTCCCATTTGTCTTGGTCAAAAAACTTCAACTCGTCCTCATTGAACTGTCCACCAAACTGTCACGCGTATACCACTGAAGCATACTGTCAGCGACTGTCATCCGACAGCACAAACACGTTTTCGCGGACTTGCCACGTGACGTGGACTGACAAACGAATCGCTACGGAGCCGATTAGCGGAGCGGAATAACTTCTCGTACGATCGCGCGATGATGGTCACGACGCATCGCGACGCGAGCTTTTACGTCGTCGCGACACTTGAGGCCTAGTCGAAGCCGAGAAGCCGAAGGTGCGGAGTGTTGGAGCGCAGGCGCTCCTTCGACGAAGCTCGTGACCACGTTCTCCTCCTTCTTTTCCTCTTCCTCCTCCTCCTCCTTCTCCTCCACCTCTTTCTTCTCCTTCACCTGGCCCTCTTCCCTCTCCGTACTCTTTCTCGCGTGTCGATCGCCCTCTCGTTTCTTCCGCCTACGAGGGCTCTCTTCTCCAATGACAGTCAACGAGGACTACCACGACTACCGGGGTAACTTGCTCGCGCTCCGCCGGATTCGAGCGGATTGCCTTCCGCTCGGGGTTTCGAAGCGCGCCCAGGTTTTCCCCTTTCCCGCCGAGACCCGGGACTCGCCGAGGTGAGATCAAGATTTAACGTGACGTGACTTACCTCGTTCCATGTTCCATATACGCGCGGCCGATTTCCCCCTCGTACCCCGTTCTCCGTTCACCACCGGAATCTTTTTCCCTTCGACACACAGATCACCAGATTCGGTCTCTTCGCCGCACACTTGATCCCTTGATACAAAAGGGCAAAAAGGAGCGTAAAAGGGAGATGAACTTCTTCCAGGATCGCACGAAAACGATTATTCTCTTATTTCTCTCTTCGTTTTTGTCCCTTCAACAGTTCCTACTGTTCCTCACGATGCACCGCTTCTCTTGTCACGCGATCAAATCGCCGAAGCTATCTCCCTTGTGCTTCTGCGTCAGGAACGGAAAGACTCGTATGCCGCGATTTCTCGATTCGTCTCTTTGGAAGGATCCTGTTATCGGCTTCTATAAGGTATGCGACACGTCTTCGTTTCTCTTTTTGACAGCGTGATGCTCTTTTCAGCGAGCCACCCTTTTCTCGCACTACCTGTGGACGACCAGACGCGAGTGCGCGTTACGCGGGGCAACCTGCTCGCTCTCCGCCGTATTCGAGCAGATTGCCTACCGCCGCGCGCTCCACTCTCCACTCGAAGCGCGCCCAGACTAGCCTTACCCCCACCTTATACTCTTCCCGCAAAAGACTCCGCTCTTCTGCTTCTACCCGTTCGAGAAGAAGAGATCAAGATTTAAGGCGCCGTGCCGGTAGTGGTAGCGGTGCGAATGAGGAAGGTGAGTACGGGGAAAAGTAGCTGCGGTTGAAGACGCAGAAGCTGCTGATTACACCAGGTCTGATTGTAAAGGGTGGACGCGAGGTGAAAGACGCCGGACGCGGGGCACGGGGAACTCTCATATCGAGACCTAGTCGATGCGATATACAGAGGTGGGGAACGAACATCGTGGGGATGCATAGTAAGAAAGAGAGAAAGAGAGAAAGAGAGCCGGTAAAGCCAGCCAAGTGCGCACTGCTCGCCGCGCATCTGAGCTTACCCAACGCCCACCGACCATTACCGAGTCGATCGACCAATTGGGCGATCTGGTAGCCGCCCACCGATCTGGTGCGCCCGCTACCACGTCACCCACGCTTTTAAAGAGCAGCCTTCCACTCTTCTCTGTAACCGGTATGATACGGTTGCGATCGTTGCGATCCTTGTCGTCGATTATTATCAAGACTCCCCTATGCAATTTCGGCATCGGACCTCAATGTTGGAAGGTACCCATCGGGGATAACCGATTGGTACGATCTGATTTAACCTGATAAGACTAGGGTACGAAATAATCGTCTATGCGATATATATAGAGAAGTTTTACGAGGAGAGTCTATTTAAATTGCCCTCGAGATTATAAATCGCCGGATATTTCTAATAGAGTATGATTTCGTAAATCGTCGGCTGCAACAACCAATGTGGTTGAACGTATTTATACTCGGAGCAAATCTTATTTTTTAAAAAACGGCAAATTTGTGCGGGCAGAATCGAAACTTTTGAAGACAATTTTCTTATAGTAGAAAACATAAACTAACTTTAAACGTGTCATTTTTATTTTTAGAGTGTCATTTATCTTTATAATTATATATATGTATAATCTTTAAATTAAAATTTAATTATAACCGTTTATTTTACTTTATTTATTTTAAATTGACCAAAGAATGTGATATTGCCATGAATTCTCTCTTTTAAAACTTAGTTTAAAATCATTTATCATCTATCTCTATCATATCCAAATGTTAATTACTATCGATGAAACCATAAATGTCTCAACGTATTGAAAAATATATTATAAAATATTTATAGTACCAAAGACACTTATGGCTCGTCTACAATAGCCGCAAGAGTATGCAGTAAGACGTAAGAAGTAAGCTATTGACTAATGGGATTTTTACAATTCAAGAATAATCGACTGTGGTTGATCAATAGCTTACTGCTTATGTCTTACTGCATACTATTACGGCTATTGTAAACGATGTGGTGAGTTGCTCCGCGTGAAAGCGGTCGATTCGTATTTGATAGGGTCCTGGAATCAATCCCGAAATTCATCCCGCATTTAGATTTCCTTTCTGAAAAGCAAGATTTTCAAGTTCACAATTTACTGCGACAAGTGCAATGTATAAGGGCCTTACGCACAAGGATTGTTGTAACCGTTTACGACAATCTTTGTGCTCTGGCCCTAAGGGTTTATTCCAAAATCAATCTTCGATTGACTGATAAAAAAATTAAAAAATAGAAGAAAGAATTTTATTACATACATAACTGTATTACTTTTCCACATAGTCACTACCCAAATTTAGACACTTAATTGTCGTACCGTAGCACCAGCTTTTGCAATCCCTCGTCAAAGAACGGCACCATCAGGAATCCAGTTGTTGTCTCCATTCACGAGCTCCTTATCGGTCTCGAAACGCTGATGGGTAGCCAGCCAGATCAAAATCCAAAGCAAAAAGTGCGGAATGCTCACCAAGGGCGTCGTTTTCCTGAACGACAAAGCGCGGTTCCACACTGCGGCTCGCACAATATAGTATATTGTGCACCAAGGGGCGAAAGTAGCGTTTTTCAGACGAGTGTGAAGTTTGTCGCCCGAGCCGAAGGCTAGAGCGGCAAATCACATGAGTCTGAAAAAGCTTTCGCCCCGAGATGCACTCGATATTTTTCACAATATCGTTACGGAAAGTTCGACTTCCATGCCTAGAGAGAGGTGAGAGTGGTCAATTTCAAGCCAGGACTTACTTTCCTCCCTGGGGAAGAAAGTGGTTACTTTCGTCCCGCTATGCCGTCCTGGCGTGAAATGGCCACGCTCGCCTCTCTCTAGGCATAGAGGTCGAACTTTCCGTAAAGATATTGTGAAAAATATCGTGTGCACCTCGGGGCGAAAGCTTTTTCAGACTCGTGTGAAAAACGCTACTTTCGCCCCTTGGTGCACAATATACTATGTTCGAGCAATTCAACTAGGAGATTTTCAACCACCCCTTTACATCCCGGACTTGGCGCTAAGCGATTACCATCTCTTGAACAAGATGAAGGTTTAGCTGGCTTTCCAGTGCTTCGAAACCAATGAGGAGCTCGTGGAGTCAACAACTGACTGGATACCCTAGCGGCGTCGTTCTTTGACGAGGAATTGCAAGAGCTGATATTACGGTACAAGTGCCTGAATTTGGGTAACGACTATATATGTGAAAAAGTAATGCAATTATGTAAATTTGGTATGTAATACAATTTTCTTCTCTTATTTTTGAATTTCTTACCAGCGAAACTGAGGTTGATTTTGGAATAGTCCTCGTATCATTTATATACGTGTATATTATACATGTCCTATATGCATAGAACTATACGTATAGTTTTATACAGACAGTATATGTTGTTCTGACAACAATATCTGGAAATGATACATTGCGTTTGTTCCAGCAAATTGTGAATTCGAAAAAATACAGGATAAACTTCGAAATCGAACCTAAGACCCCACCAAATACTTAATACGCAATTAAGATACTCTATATTACGTAGTGTAGGATACTCTGTATAAAAATTTAAATATGATGCAAATGTGTTCATGTACATATTTGCGCGCGTGCGCGAAATTGTGCTCTTCATTTGATAATTGCCTTTATACATTAAATTATTCTGTGACTTCTACCCGTTTAATCGAGATAAAGAGATATACAGGATGTCTCACGACTGTAATTTTAATGATATATTCCTGAGCAAAAAAATAAGACAAAAGTCCTAAGACGAAAAGTCGAGACTGTAATATCTCTACTGTAAATGTTTTCCACTTGAAAAGTATTATATTATAATCTCAAGATTTTTGTCTTATTTTTTTGTACAGGAATATGTCATTAAAATTACGATCGCGAGCTATGAGACACCCTGTATATGAAACGTATGATCTCATAATTGTCACTTATTTGCATATTGCTGGCATATGTATTGATACATCAATTCTTTAAGAAAAATTACTCGGGCGTACCGATCGATTTCAAAAGAGACGCGTATGAATAATTGCAAAGTTATATACCTATAATTCATACGCTATAGCTGCTTAAAGTACATTACGAGTACATCTATACAAGTACAACTATGCCAAAGATAGTTGTGTTACTAATGCCACTGACGGTTAGTGCAGATAATTGTTGATTGGTAGAGACACAGATGTTGATAATAGTAATTTGGAACAGCGAGACCATTTCATACACCCATTGCTCTCTAAATATAGCAATATATTTAATAATAGTTTCTGATAGCATAACGAGACGTTTCCATGAAACTCGTGTCTTCCTTATTGATGTCGCCCGCTTATTACTTAATTCTAATAAATAAAATGCTCAAGGTTAAAAGAAATTTAGGCGGTTATTACACGAGACTGCAATGTAACCGGTACGCGCTATGCAAACGTGTCCGTATATGTTTTTCATTCTTTATTTGACGTTGCAATGCATCGCACGTTTCGATTAATCGAACAGATTTGAGATCTGTCGGGACGACTTATTCTTTTGAGGATATCGTATTGAGTTTAGAGAGAATTCAGCTCCTGCAACTGTAAGTATATAATATCACGCTACTTGCCGATTAATTGCGGCAATTATATTACCGTATTGAAATAGCTCATTCTGCAAGTGCGAGTTAATAGATTGCTTTTCTAGCAACAGCTATATATTTGGTAGGTTCTTAATTCGTTCAAGTTGATTAGAACAATATGTCTAGATGAATACTGTCAAATATTTGCTTTTCGGGAACAAGTGTTACATTCATACAAATCAGACGCGAGTTGCACGCATGAATGCTACTAATAACGATTATTGACTGATTAATTAAATTAATTGTCTAGGGCAGTCTAGGGCGTCTAGGCAGCTGAATAAATTGATTTTTATTTCACCAACTGTTGGATTAGAAATAATGAAGTTATCTGAACAAGAGACGACGGTGTTTTCCGCCGGTAAGCCGAACGAAAGATTCACGCCGTTAATTCGCAACGACTAGTAATTTTATGCTCCTATTTTTGCATTACGTTAGGAATTTTTGCGGAATCGTTTAATCGTTACGTTTGAACACAAAGAACAAAAGAAGGAAAAGTATAAAATCATCGAAGTCCGCGTGTGTCCCCGACAAATTACAAGCCGCGCGATTACTCACCGCGAATTAACGCAGCATATGCGCCACATTGTTGCAAAAGTCGCAAAACATTCGTGACTGTTATTATATCATTCATGCAACGTGAACACGCGCGGTCGTGTGTCGTGCGAAAAAATAACGAGTCAGGCATGTGGTGAAAACAGCTATTAATTATTGCATCAAAATGTATTAATTTGTTGTTCTCAGACTTGTGCGGAATGAAGGAATAATCAAACGATAACAAATTCGCTGACTGAAATGGAAAAATTAATGTGTCGCCAGAATTTCATTATAAAAAAGAGAGAACACAGATATCTTCTTATAAAAAATATCTAAAAAAAGTAAAATAAGGAACGATATCATTATCATCCCTTTTTAATTGCCAGTATATCTTTAGCTTTTATTTTCGTTTATTAACGTTAAGGCTGATGCAGGATGTATCCAATAAGTATTATATCACAGGCAGGTTGTCGAAAAACAGAATTCGTAACGGGGATGAACAGACTTTATACCTGTAAAAGTTTTTGTTCGTTTGTTTCTTGTTTATTTTAGCATTCTAGCATTCAATACATTTTACAGTAATTTTTACAAGAATATTGTCTAGACCGTCTGTGAAAAAATTCGCGTGAGATATAAAAGAGATTCGAAGGGGATGATAGAAAACTTTGCATTATCGACCACTGGATGTATAAAAACTCAGTCACCAATGAAAGTAGCGCACGTATGCATATCGACGCGAGACGCATCGAGCCTTTCGTAGAGGGCATGTAAAAAAAATAAGATTATTCGCGATTACCTCCGACGGAGAACACCGCGAAGTCGCACTCACGTATCGAGCCTAGAAGATATATCGCGGGCACTTTACACCGCCACTTATTCGGGTCGCCCCGCGGCCACGCCGGTATAAAGTATCGCCGTATGGGTGCCACTACCGTCATGAGCACTATCACGAGACCTACCATTATCACCGTCGCACGCCTGACGGTGATAAATCATGCGACAGGAATGATTCGGCTAAATTGCTGCTCGCACGTATCCGCGCTCGAAGCCTTGCCGTGCCGGTCGTTGCATGGTCGGTAAACCGATGCCAGCCGGGGCACGGGGCAGGGGGCCAGGGGGTAAGATCGAAGGAGAGGAGAGGGTGCGCGACCTTTCCCCACCACGTGGACGTCGAGGACCGGCAGCGGCGAGAGAGGCAATGTCCGTCACGAGCGGTAATTACGCACGCGTTCCAGTAGCCATTGGTCTATTGATTTTGCTGGGGGCTCGTTGGGTACGCTGCTCGCTTGCTCGCGCCGCGGACTCGTCGGTCCCCGTCGCGTACTCCACGGCGTGGCGTTCGTCCGTGGCTGGTAGCGGCTATGGATGGGAGTGGACTTTCGTAGGCGGAGTTGGTTCCAGTGGGGGGCGATAGTACGACCGATTGGTCGGCCGTATAGACGCGGCTACGCTATCACTGATCGTTGCGTACGCTGGCCGCGTGAGAGACTCTCTCTTTCTCTCTTTTCGCCTCTCTCTTTCTCTTGTTCTCTCCTTTCTTTTCTGACTCTCGTTACTTGTCGGGGTCGTAGCGATAACGTTTGCTTTGATTTCACGCATATGCGCGGATAAAGGGATATTCGATAACCGCCGCGGAGTACTTGACGTTTCCGCGGGTTTCGCTTTTGTTGGAAGATGAGAGACGAGAAAATTGAGGCTTGCCATCTCGACGCCTCACAGAGATGATGATCGATGATGGAAAATGTTTTGATAGTTGCGCGAACTATGTAGACGGGATACAAGACGAGGATTAATTGCCGGAAAATGGGATTAATGAATCGACGATTTCGGGAATATCTGTAGAGTATTAAGGATATATATATACATATACGCAGAAAAAAACGGTTTTGTTGAAGTATCTAAAAATTTAGCTTCATACAAATTTGAAAATAATTTGGTCAAACTATCAATAATTATCCAGGGACACTCAAACATGATAATAATGCTGCAAAAAGTTTTTATATTAACATCCAGCTTTTAAGCTAGCATCCAGCTGGTGTATTCTATCCCAGGTATTATAGCAAGCACTCGTCATTTTGACGTCTTTTGACGTCAATTGACGTCAAAATGACGAGTGCTTGCTACCTGAGAATTATTTCAGATAGTCCGACAAAATTATTTTTAGATCTGTATCTAGCTAAATTTTTAAGTATTTCAGCAAAACTATTCTTTCAGCTTCAGTCCACAGATATTTATGGCACGATATACTTCTATAGTTATCCATCATAAAGTTTAAAGGGGACAGATATACAAATAATCGAGAGATTAAGTTTTTATATTTTATTGAGTTCACGATTAAAACTTACTGTATAAAGACATGTGTATGCGACATGTATAACTACTTGTAATGAGAGTTCGCTGTAGACATATTTTCCATAAGCAGACATGTTGTTAAACGATATAGCTGCCAAGAGTGCCAAGGCCTCGTATTTTTTTATGTATTTACGTAGCCTCGACATTCACGAATTACAGTTCAGAATAAGCGTTCATTAAAACACGTTGTGATGACATTTAACAATGGCTATGAACAATTATCGCATAATGCGATGTAATTCCAAGAGTGACATGACGTGCCCACACTGTCGCAAAAAATCCATTCTGGAATTATATTTAAGTCGTTTGTCAGGCGGAAGGTCTCCTTTCTTTAACGGAGGACTATTATTAGCCACATCCTCCGCGCAGAAATGAGCTCGCTTAATGCAGGGAAAAGGATTGTTACCGCGTTAAATGGCGGCACTTGATCATCCATCCGATAGTTCTACGCGGTAGCTACATTGTAAGTAATTTCGAGCGGGTAAAGAGAGCGCGGCTAATTACGTGCCTCGTGTAAATGGCGTCGTGGCGGTGTTCTAAGTACATCGGACGCGTATCAGCGACGTCGCTCCTCCTCCTAGCGCGAGAATTCGCTACATTCGCATGCAGCCCCCCATGTGAAAGTCAGCTAATTGGTTGGCAACCAAGTCTCCCCATTCTCAACACCGACCTATGAAAATTGCGATTTCTAACGCTCCGGCGAGATATCGCGTTAACGTTGTTCTTATCGTGTAAATGAAATCTGCGTATTTCCGGACGGGATCGAATCCGGCCGCTGTTTGCCATTCTTTCCAGATTGCTTTAGCAGGAACGATAATTGAACGACAATCTGATATTCATCGCGAACCTGAAAGAAAGTCGTTCAATTTTAATACAGGATGTGTCTCAAAAATATTGAGATATTTATAGATTTTTAGCGATTAATTAAGTAGACTTTATTTTAATAAAATTTTATATACAGCTTAGTCTATAAATACAGATATAAAATAATTTTAAAAATTTGACATTTATTTGCAATAAACGATAATTAATCAAAATTTTTGCTAGGAATTGAAATAATCATTTCTAAATTGTTCGAAGAAGTTGCGGAAGAAATTTATTTAAAAAATTTTTTTTTTAATTCTTGATGCACGATATGTTTATTTGGCAAGTAGAACTGATTTTTAAAGAAATTCGTACACTTGAATGGCGAAAACTTAAACCACGCACAATCTAGCTCTCACTAAAATATTATTCTTGCTAAAATAAAATCTTAAAATGAAATTTAAACTATATAGAAAACTATAATAGAGACATCTTACCATGAGAAAAAATGAATGATTGTTGAATGATGCCATTTAGCGGCGGTATGCTCGCTCGCAGACTTGCCCTGACCGCTCTCAAACCGCGATCGCATTTCACGCATGCTAATTCCTGAAAACGAAAACGAGAATCGTCACGTATAAGTAGATGCGTTCCTTCTTCTTTCGCTCGTCTGTCTGTATACGCGTTTCGTCCTCCTTCCCAAGAGTGACCCTGAGACGCGCGCGGTGTGCACGCGAGAATTAAAGACCGCACGGACCACCGGAACGAGAGGGACAAAGGGATGCCAACGGTGCTTTCATTCCAACAAAAAAAAGGAAGAAAGAAGGGAGAAGAAGTCGGTGAGGACCTGACAGGTCCGTCTCCCTCCGCCATCGCCGCGCGCCGTCATCACCGCCGCGGCCGTACCGTTCACGTCGCTTTCCCTCGATACACCTGTGAATGCATCGCGCGTGTAATGCACACGTAAACGAGGCGGGACTCGAAACTCCCGAGCGCGCGTAATATCGCGTCGATGCGACCGGATGGGAACGCAACGGCGCGGCCGTAGTCGATTGCTCAACCCGAGAAACGCGGTCTGCAGAACGTTAGCCGCGTGTATTGATCGCACGTAATCGCACGCTCTTCCGCTCCTTCGCCGCGGCCGTTTTCTTCGCCTTTTGTTCGCGTTATAACGAGGCCCGCTGTGGCGATTACCGCCGCGTGTGGTATCGGACGCGCGCGTGAAACGACTCTAGACGATGAAATTCACAATAGAAACTTAATGTTATATTGGTATTCTTATTCGTCATACATCTTACAAAAGATGTTCCGTCAACTTCGCGGATAACGGATAATTAATCGAGATCTAATATATGCAGTCATCCAATATAATTTTTATGTAAATAGTATTTTATGACACCTCTATTCGCTACGTGTTCCTATAAGTGACATATAATAATTTCTTATACACTGAGAAAAAATCCGAAAAAATATTTAGTCCGATACGTGCAGCTAAGCATTTTAGTCAGTTTAACTAAACGTTAATTGAATCAATTAATTCATGATTAAAAAATTTTGATGGTTGACAATAATATTCTGTAATATTTCTACATGGTGTTTTTTCACGTGGTTAATCGAAAAGCCGAAGCTACTCATTTAGTCATCTACTTATAACTTATAACGAGTTCGTATACGTATCGTCGGCTTATGATAACGCACATGACGCAGTCATCCGAAGTCATCTTACAGTCAGCGTTAGCGGCTTCGTATACTTTAAGGACAGTGTGTTACACATTAAACGAACGACCGTATCGTATCTAGCCGAGGCAACCACCTGTGCGCATAGCTAATACCATATAATAAGGGTTCATGCATATGAATTTGGTGGGCCACCGGCTTATCGTGAAGAATCTATCGGGCCTCTCCACCGTACCGCGAGCGCGCAACCCTTTTCGATATATAGATATAAACACGCATAATATAATGCCTCGCCGGTCCTATCGTGCGTGCTACGCACGTTGCGCCGCTTAGGATAAGAAGGTGCACGTGGGTGCGTAAAGATGCGAAGATCGCGGCGATGCGACCTCCGATGTTCTTTTGACGCGTGTGCATGTACCGTGAAAAAGGGAAACAGAGAGAAAGAGAGAGATAAGATTACGGCGATAATTCTATTCTTTTTTATTTCTCAATAAATATAAGTCTCACAAGCCCTTCACTTCAAATTTATGATGTATCAATTAACTTTTACGCTTTAATATACATTTTAATTTTAATTTACTCTTGTTTTACTGTGTGACATTTCTATTTCGATATTTATAATCATCAAAACATGGTTTATTTTTCTAATATAACAAATATTTTTTAAATAAATCAAGCTCTAATTTCGCAAAGGTTCCTTCGCGTTTTAAAAATACACGAGATAGTTGAAATACTTTTCTCGGTAAATATTTCGATGGGACATAAAAGGGATAGTTAGGCTTTCTGAAACGAGGCTGGATCGGATCGTTATCGCTCGTCAATATATGCACCGTGAAGATGGGATACGCGGAACTAATGTGCGTGAAGGAACTTTTTGTATTCCTAACTTATAATAAAGGCTGACTAAGGAGGAGCAGATGCAGGAACACGGTAGCTGATCAATTCCACCCGCTGTTGATTCTTTTTGTAAATGTGGCGATCGATGTCTCGCCCATGGTTCCCTTTCTTCGAGGGCCATGCATCGGTATGTCCAAACAAACTATTCGCGTCGTTAACGGAATAATATCGGTTAATTTAAACAGGAGCCTATAGAGTCGCCTGTATTGATGGTAGGGAAATACAGACGAAGGGGTAGCCAGTCCTATTAAAACACATAAGTCTTATTAACCCTAGAACGCATGTATCATTTTTTTGACCTTCTAACGCATGACTGGGGGCAATATCGACCCCACGCTTTATTTGATCGTAAAACCGGTCCTACAGAAATAAAGGGCCTTTAAACCTACATGAATTTCTTCGTTTTTTAATAACGAAGAGAATGGTATGCGGTAAATTTAATTTTACTCAAGTTTAGTTAGTGAAAAATCCATTTAAAGACCGAAAAACGCAGAAAATCAGCAAAAACCTCTTTTTTTAAACAAAAATTTGTATCTTTTTTTGTAATCAACCGATTTTCAAAATTCAAACGGGGTTTTAAAGAGGACACATTAGATTATTAGAAAAAAATTGTCATCGCTATGTTCTGTTCAAAAAATATATTTATTTGGGACTATAAAAATGAAGAAATTCGCAAAGTTGAAATATGGAAAAAGTCGATGAAAAAACCATAAAAAATTGTATTTCAAGTATTATTTTATTTTTATTTGATACAAAATAGTAAAAAATATGAAAAAAATGAAACATTATATCGCCCAGCCATTTTTTGCGAAATGTCAATCTTCTATAGGCAACGGGATTTTTACCGACTAAGTTGTGTGATATTTCGTCTTAAATAATATTTATGACTATTTATGCTCAGATTACGTAATAATACATGAAATATATTGATTCTAGCAAAAAAATAAAATTAGCTTACCGTGACGAAACTCAAACGGCAACTCACGACTGGGGTCGATATCGACCCCACGCCCGCTTTGCGACTGTGCTACTTCACTGCTAGCGAACAACTAACGCTGCGCCCGACATAACCCTACTTTTAGAGAGTTGAAATGAATTATGGTTCAGGTCCTGAGTCAATAATGTCACTCGCTAGCTCAGGAGCGTAAGTTCAAAGTTCGCCTGGGGTCGAAATCGACCCCTCTCATGCGTTCTAGGGTTAAAACACATCTATCACAATTATTGAGGAAAATGACGATAATGTAAAAAAATGTTTTTGTTCATTTATGTCGTCATATTATTTCTAACTTATGATTTGCGAAATATAATGGAGTTCGGAGACTCCACATCGTGTACATATTCGCCGATGCGAGTGTCATTCGTGACTCGATCGTGTTTGCGCAGTGATTTCCGCGAAGGAAATAATATCCTGCATGGAAAACCGAAGGTCGCGCCATCGCGTTTCCTGATCGGTGTCCATCATACGATTAGCTTATTCAACCGCGTCGGACACCTCCAGATTACACATACTGAAGCGAACGAGTAGGCATGCAAAAAGCCACGCGGCCATGCTGAATCAGTTCGCGCCATACATCCTGTCGTCGGTTGATTGCATTTAATTATTAAACGTCTGTTACACGCACTTATCCCTTGCTCTTGTAGAACGACATTTATTTGGATCGGAATGTATCATCTCTGTTCTGTCCGTTATTCTTATCTACGCGCTCGCGTATTCGCATATGCCTAAATATCATTGTTATATTCGATTGTTCGATGGTACATACGCACTGCAACTCCAAATGTTATTTTAACCAAAACTCTTCTTACACATTTCTTGCCATTTTAAATCACGTCATTTAACACGGTTGACATATTAACTTTTAATTTAATACGATTGAACGTGTTATTTAACACGCAACAAAACATGTAAAACGAGCTTCAGTCAAATGTGTCATTTTTATATATTTATGCGTGTATTAGAAAATAACACACTCTTGGATTTACGGTGCGTCGTTTGTTTCATTAGGTGGAATATGTATTTCATGTGTGAGACTCATCGATAATAATCGCAGTGTACTACAAACAAATTGAAAAGATAGAATGTCCCAAATTAGTCGACTGAAAATAAAGAACTTTTTATGAACTAAATTTTATAAATAGAACATATATATGATAGAACAATTAAATCTTTAATGAATTTAACATAGATATTCCACTTTGAACAAATGTTAAAAAAATTATATAATGCTCAGTTATATAATATATGATATCTGACATTTTGAAAATTGATTTTAAATTGAAAAGAAACTACAAAGGTGACAGGTGCCCCATGTGGTTTGATCCGTTTCGGTAGTTACGTAGTATTTCATTTATGTATGCATTCGTTTGTCCATCTGTCTTGCTTTTCTTTTTTTATCCATCTATCAATTTCACCCGGGTCCTCTTAACTCGTTCTTTCTGCTGTCCTCTATTTCTCTATCCCCTTCTCGCTCGCGCGCTCACTCTCGGTGGCGCTTCGATTGTAATGAAGAGACAGGACGCGCGCTGCCAGGAGACAAAAAGAGACGGCTGAAGACGGCGGGAGAGAAACCTGAAGTCGAGTTAAATGAACACCTGTGCCAACTGGGGCGCAACAGGAGCGCAGACGGGCCGGGCGGGTGGACAAAACAGGTGGGCCACACCGTCGTCGGGATTCTTGAGACCGCGAGTTAGCCCTCGGGGCACATGGCGCGCGAGCGAGCGAGCAAGTCTTTAATTCATGAATTCTCATTGCGGCGCCTCCGCCGCGTATCCGGTGCGTG
The DNA here is from genome assembly GCF_003070985.1 of Temnothorax curvispinosus. Classification (NCBI taxonomy): domain Eukaryota; kingdom Metazoa; phylum Arthropoda; class Insecta; order Hymenoptera; family Formicidae; genus Temnothorax; species Temnothorax curvispinosus. The sequence goes on along the minus strand of NW_020214855.1, from coordinate 167,041 downwards.
CCGCCGCCGCGCCGCACCGTATGCGTTTTCGCGCAACGGAAAGGCCGTTCCGCACGTAATACGTGCGCCCGACTGACTCGCCAATTCGATCGAATCGCCTGTTTAATCTACGAATTGGTCAAGCCCGTAATTGTTGGTCGCGGTCGAACGTATTATTACGTAACAACGCCGCGTGTTTGAGCGCGCGTCGTCCATAAACGGCATTCTTTTTTGGGCGAAGATGATGCGTGCAACGTGTGTGTGCCGGTGCGGAGATTCTCTATAACGGTGATTCTCTTTGATCTATCGTATAATTAAACTTCAAGCTATCTATTCGCAACAGAATTCGGGAGGGAACTCTATATATATTTCTAATTCCTATATTTTATACATGATAAATTTTGCTTTAGTTATTTGCCGTATTTTTGAAAATTTCTCTCACGGACAATCTCGCATTTGCATTTCTGTTTATAAGTAATATTGCTCGATCTTTAATATGCATCTATGCGTCGTAGTGACCTGTTTAACGAAAGTTTGCCCGCACGCAATATTCCCATATGTCTTGTAAAATGTTAACTTGATAATATTAATCAAATATTATTTGTGTCGAAGAAGCGAAATTGTTTAAATTGGCTTTGACTTATAATTTTTTTTTACTCTTTGATCTAGCTTGTCAACATCGCGCACGAGACAAAAATGCAGCTTTAAATAATATGTCTTAACGGCTGCATCACATACGTCAATCGTGATTATTTATGCAATTGCGCAGCTTGCGTGCACCATGACGAATAGTGCCGATAAACAGGACGGACTAAAAATATTCACGACCAGTGATAATAAAAATTTAATCCGATTAATTGCGATTAGATAATGTTTGCTGCAGAGTAATTCGATGAACGATATGTACCTAAGAGCAAGAAAAAATATAAATTAGCAAAGCTGTAGCATTGTAAAATTTTTATTTTTAATCGTTAAGTATCGGTATCAAGGATAAATGATAGAATATGGAAACGTTAAGGTAAACAGAATTTTCCTTTTAACATAAATAAATTTAATACTTAATAATTAAAATATGTAATATGCTAATAGGTATTGCTATGAAAATTCGCGCCAAAGTTTAAGAGTTAAAAAAGATGATACATCGCAGATCCGGTAGATGCGTTTCAAGGTACTCAAGTTTCTCGACAGCGTTCTACAGTAGTCAGGATACGTTTTGTAGAAGATCCATTGATAGCGGATCAAAGATGCCGCGGTTGTGGAGAAATGAAACTTAAACCTTAGGTCAGGTATAATCAGGTGCTCTCGCCTGTTAAGAGAGATATGTTTGCCGCGGCATCTTTTTTTTTTAATACCTTTCCGCTAATTTTATTATGCGAAAAAAACCATCTTGCAGGACGAAATAATATTACCGATAAAAAAATATACATTGCGATGTATATTTTTTCACGGAAGTTTCATATTCGTTGTAATATTATAGTAATATATTTATTTAAAAAAAAAAATTTAGCAAAATAATCGATATGCGTTCGATGTGTTCAGTAAACTTGCTACATTATTAATAAAATTTTAGCTTCAAATGTCAGGCATTATCCAATAATGACTTCCTTTAGCATATTTATGAAGTTATTAAAATTCCGAATGTCTCTTCGCATAGCGAGAGAAGACGATTCAGTATGGCTAATTGCCAAGTGTCTCATCGCGTCTTTCTCGTTACAAACTACCCGTTCAGAGATAATCCCAGGAAGTAACGCGAGGATAATCCCTATGACAATCGGCGTTACAACTTTCATACGATCAACGTGAATAATGAATGGCATCGGTAAGAAATTAAGACTAATCCCCGGATGTTACAGATCATAAACAGTATTGATCTTATTATCTATTTGTCAAGTTTAGAGTTAAACAAAACAATATGTCGTCGAAAAGTGAAAAGCAACAGATCAATAACTGTGAGAATTTTTCACATAGCACTCCCCAGCAAATTTCATTACAGAATTACGAAACTTCCCCATTGTTCGCACGCTTGTATCCGGTCAATTGTGATGACGGTTACAATTTCTATATGACCGAAGACTCACCGAAGATTGTACACCTTTCACGTTTCTTATCCGCCGGTCATTTTTATCACGCGTGGCCATCCGAGGAAATCATAAAAATAAGACCGAAAACCTGTAATTTGACTCCCTTCCGATAAAGGATAACCCGACGATGACGTATCGCCTCGTCGGTGTACGGCCGAATCTCCTAGCGTCGAATCTCTCCACCTCCGCATCCGGCCTGCGGGCAGACAGGTAGGTCACCACCTGCCGAATGAATGCCTGCCTACCGACAAACACGCATCATCGAAATATCTGCGGTCCTCGGGTTGACGCTAAGTGCCGAAACCGCGGCCAGATGTTACCGTTAAGGCGGTGGCGAGAGATCGCGATCTTACGTACGAGGCGATTTGCTCGCGTATAACCAGCTGCGGCGTATTCTCGGCAGCGCAGCGCCCGGCCCGGCGCTTGATGCTTCGCGAATTTATCGGCGGGATCTTCGCATCGCGAGATAATCGGACATTGTATCGTACGCAGGGGCTTCTTTTTTTTTCTCTCTTTCTCTTTACGACCTTTCTAAGCGGTGGGCGGCTCCGAACGGCCTCAGAATGTGCGGATCGATGCGCCGTGTCGATTGTTCCCCCAAGATTTCTAGGAATGCGTACAAAACTCGTTTTGCCCTATATATATATTTCCTGATCGTCGCGAATATATTGTCGATCGAAAATAAATAGCTGATCTTTATAGCACACGTACACGCACGAGATATTTGCTCATCTAACGAAAAAATGCAAGGAGCTAATTTTATTAATTTTGGATCCTTTTTGAATACGAATAAAAGCTCCTATAGCTATTGTTGAATTAAAGCGTAAATTAATATAGTCACTGCTTACAATTAAACAATCTGGTTTTGTGAACTTTCACGCGTAGCCTTGATTCACCTGGTTTTTGCCACCTGAGAATATGCACCTGGTGTCATATCAGAAAAACCTTGGATCGTTAACAACCATACTTGCATATATACACCTGTTATTCTTACGGGCTATCCTCAATAAAAACTTAACAGTCCATTAATTATGACTTGGATGCCTCGCAAAACATCAGACAAAAAAATTGACTTATACATGTGAAAAATACTAGGCAGGTGAAAATACGCTTAACACTAATTTTTTTATTAATTCGTATATCATTTTCAGTGCAGCTAGAAAGAACCGTGTAGTTTTGATCAAATTTAAAATAATAATTGGAAATTGTTAATTGCATTGAAAACATATACTAAACTTTAATAGCGTTTTACTTTCGATTAAAAAAAAAAAAGATTGCGCGAATTTTGTTGATCGCTTGATGAAAACGATATCCTAGGGTGCTTCTAACGGAAACCAATTATTAGTGTCCCCGGAAGCTCATTATTAGTGTCACTTCGTAGTTAGCGACGATACCGCTAGGCTACAAGAAATAATCGATATCGTTTCATCTCACGGAATATATCTGTCGGAAGCGTGTTGGATAGCGTAACGCGAAGCGACTAGCGGAATTGCCCGCAACCGCGTATTTCAAGCGACCGAAGCGTCGAATTTATCAACGTCGATCTTTGTGCATAATGAGCTAATCGGATGTTACACTGTTACCATCGAGGTCCCACCTCCTCTTCCTCCTCCTTTTTCACCTTTTCTGAATACGCCGGGCGAATTAAGGCGAGCTGAGAAAGCTGCCTTCGCGGCAGCGCGGAGGAAAGGAGACGATAGAGAACAATGAGAGGAAGTGAAGGTCCAATGAGTGCGCCTTCTTTCCATTCGCGATTGCCACGGAACCCTAGAGCGCGAAGATATCATCCATCCCTCCATTCCCTCATCGCAGCGCGCCCGTTAGATACACGCCGCGCTCGTGCAAGATACATCCGCGGAGTACGATGCCCCGGTTTCTCTCCCCCGTTTTGCACAGCCCGCGCAATTTATCGCGATCGAGCTGACCCAGCCTGATGTGCATCGCCACCGCGATGCCACCTCGGAAATTACGGGCCTTTTCTTCGACGCGCTCGCTTCGTCTTTCTCTTTGTCATTCATTCGGTCTTTCTCCTCGCGGCCCGTTTACGATTTGCGTAAGAACTTTGCACGCGGCTCGACACGCTTTCCCGGATACGGAAGATTGAGCTCGCTCCGCCAAGCCGGGACCGGACTCGCGACAGGTGCACGCGTTAAGCGTTAAGGCGTGAATTACAAGATCCTTTTTTTTTAAATGACTACCCGTGCATTTTCTAAGTAAGTAATAAAGAACACATTAAGCTTCGCGGGGACAGAAAATTTTTATTTGTACAAGAAATTAAGCAAAATTGAGTGAGGTGATTAAAATTAAGAAGAAAAGAGAAAGAACAAAAATTGAATATAATAATCAATTTCAGTAAAATAAATCGGCAGTTACATCGGACAAATAGTATAGCTGTATGTTATCAATTACGATTATCTTAATTTATCTTAGCATTATATGTTTAGATGTTAATCATTATATCAAATTAGGACGTACGTGTTTACCAACATGTCGCTATGATAAGACGAGGAAATGCGCGATTTATAGAAATGAATTATACTTGTATCACGACACTTCTCACGGCAAAACGGATGACGTTAAACCCGCGTGTTCAACTGGCAATCATAGACACGCGCACTTCCTCGACAGGGAAGAAAAATACCGTGCATACCGGTAAATTGCGCAGACTTTTAGATCAATCCGGGACTTCTTATTGCAACAGCCTGCCAGCGTGATGTGTAATAATAGTAATTATTTTAATGTCTCACATAGATGGAAATCCTATATTTTCTCTTCTACCGTTACCGCGTAATTATTTCATCGAAGATGTCAAGTTCCTTGTTTGATTTGCAATTAGCGTTTAAACGACTTGTGGCGGATTAATGTTTACTTCGTCTAAATCGAAGGACGGAGCGATACACTTGCCCTCACTTGCCTTAAGCCTTAACCCCTGTTTGTCTTGTGACTCTTTCACGACAAGTGTTGTTTCATGATCCGCAATCAAAGTGTAATACGCGATTTTCGAATACATCATCAGAATTCATACAAGAGTTTTTCATTACAAAAGTCATACAAAATGCATCGAGCAAAGTTCTCATCTTCTCCCTTCAAAATTTCGAGAAGTTAAACGATCGTTCCCGGTTCCGGAACCAGTCGGAACCAAACGGAGGCACGTCTGGTAGACATATGGAGATGATCGCGGGATCACGATGCGGTTTCTCGTACGGCTCGTCGAGGATATCGTGGACTCGCGCGTAATAGCCGGGTAAGCATCCATCTCTCGCGCGTTTCGCATCGCATCCGTGCGTGAAGCTGGTGCATGATCGTGACGTGCAGTCACGTCGGATGTGCAGCGCGCTGCGCCGAGCAGCTCGGCGCGGCGCGGTGCGGTGCGTGCTTTGCGCTGCGCTCGTCAGCTAGTGTGTGCGTAAACGCGTGTAATAGGCGGGGAGGGACACGCCAGCTGGCGTCAGAGTGACAAGATCTAAAATTAGAGCGCCTGTCTTGCGTGTCGATCGTCGCATGCGCATATCGTACGCCCCTTTCCGGCTTCGCCTTATTTTCATAACTTCTTTCAATTCTTCTCCCTCGCCGCGCCGCCTCGCCCTCCTCGATTCTACATCCACTGACGCCGACGACGGTGGAGTGCTCTTCCTCGTCGCTCCTGTCTCTCGACCGATCGGCCTCCTCTGTCTATCTGGTGCGGTTTTACGATCTCCCTTTATCTTTCTTTCTTTCTCCCGCGCAGCTACCGGCATCTCCCTCGTCTTCCCTAGACCGCAAGAGGAGAAAGCGTGAGAAGATCGATAGGCCACGAAACTCGCGAGAAACTGCGGATGCACATTCTGCAAGAGTACATTCGCAGTGCGTGCGTTTCTATATAGACTTTTGGATTTTTGGCCCTTTAACTTTCTCGTTGTCGGAAGAAGAATTCAAGAATTTCTATGGTTTGCCTATTTTCGTTTAACAAAGTGATTGCTAAATTGCAGAATATTTGATAAAAATACGCGATTGAATCAATAGACCTATATCGTTCGATAGAAAAGTAAAATTATACTGTTCAGTGGATGAAGACTTAAAATATTTAAGGATCAGTTCGTCTCATACAGAGACTTAAAACAAAAGTGAAAAAAAGCTAGAGAAATACAAATGTCATTATACTTCCCGTGTGACTCAAACAGCTTGGAAAAACGCCATTCGTGCCGTTAACGAGCGTAATCGGACTTTTGCCGGCGAGCGCGACTGTCGTATACTCGCGATTTTTCGCACAGCTATCGCCGCACGCTCAGCAATCGCGTCGGTCATTGCGGCGCTCTTCTGAGTCGATGGTATTTGCATAAAAGTATGAAACGCCGCGCCGATGCCTTGCCCAGTCATGGCGGCATACGCACGAGAGAAAACTAATGGTACTTGCACGCGTGCCTACCCGTAATTTAACGTAAGTACGAGCCTGCGCCGCCACGCTCGTGCGGGGTTGCGGATAAGTGTGTAGTCCACCTACTTTATGTACCCATCTACGTCGTTTCGTGCCCGCAAAAAGTCTCGTTGGGATATATGAGCATAGAAATATTCATAATATTTTCATATATTATTGTGTTATTTCTCATTAATCTACAATTACACAGAGATTTTATTCATGTAGACGTTGTTGCACGCCAACGAGAATATTGTTTCTGCGATTTCCGTTCTTAAGTTCTCATGCCCGCGCGCCCGCGTATCGAACGGACGAATAAAAAGCATTAATTCGATCGACGCTTCGATACCCTCGTCTCATTTCCCCGAGTGCCACTCGAATTCGAGATGTACTTACTCTGTTCTTATAAACGTTTGTATAATTGCGATGCGCGGCGTTTCCCGCGATAAGAAAGCTCGCGCTGTCGGGAAACGGTGATTGCCGCAATTTAGCAGTTCTGCGATTCGTAACTGCCGCAATCCGACTAATAATCAAATTAGCATCCTGTCCGCATTATACCGAACGCGAACGCGTTCCAGTTTGATGCCCACGGATTACATCTCCGGCGCCCGAGTCTATATCGAGAAAGCCCGTAATGACGACTATTAAAAAATTGGGATCCGTAGACGGGAGCGTGGCAACCGGCCGGCGGAAATAGAGGGAAGATGCGCCTATTATCCTTTTATCGGTCCGAGCCAGAAGGTAATTAAGGATGCACTTATTCCGCCCCTAAACGGAAGCCCTTTCCCCCTTCAGAAGGAGTGCAAACAACAACCGAGGCTATTATCGCCTTTGACTTACCTGCGAAGAGGCTGTGACATATATGTATATATATGCGCATGCCATGCAATCCATGATTATAATACGATCGAATTTTACATTTTTCTGGCCATCAATTCTCTAAAAATTTTAACTAATGTACATAACATATCTTCTGATGTGATCCCAATATCTAACAATAAGTCTAACTCTTACACGAAAATTTAATACTGTAAGTGATTATTTGGCTAGTGATTAATTACTTATTTTGAGTATTAAAAGCATTTAAAACAGTGCTTTTAATATTCAAAATAAGTAATTAATCACTAGCCAAATAATCACTTACTGTATTAAATTTCTGTAAGCGAAAGATTAAGAAGCCTATCTTAAAGCTTAAGTAGCTAAAAAACACAATTTTGTCGTTAATTTTCATATATTTATATCAATTTGTCCCAGTAATTCTTTTTTTCGCTTATATTTTTTATTGTTGAGAAGAATATACATATTTTCGATTTACTTCACACGCCGGTGATTTGATATTGAATCTATGTCAAAGAATATACCTCGTTTTTCGTAGAAAATAATCTTCTTTATCCTTGAAAGCGCCAGTTTGTGATCTAGGTACTCCGTACGCCAACCGAGCCGGCTGCCGAAGAAGATTCATCGTTTCATTGTTCTTTGGCGATTGTCGGTTCTTAAAGACGAGCGGCCCGTCCCCGATTTCACATTATGCAAGAAAGTTAGTGCCAGCGCACACGTATGATGTCTCACTTCCTGCCGCGCGAGCAGCTGCCGTGAAATCACGGATCACAGCCGCGGTGTGAAATCGCGACTGTCCGCTCCAGCCAGCTCTCATTTCAGCCGTCCGCGTCCCTTCGACTCGCCCTACGCATTTCTACATTACGTCTATATATTTGGACCTTCGCGCCGCGACAAAAATTTTTCTTCGTCGAGAGTCTATGCAAGTTCGAGAACTAATATGTATTTATTGAAAAAGACAGTGAGATTAGTCGAAAAATCGAATACATCTAGCATTTGTCACGGACCGATATAAAGCAAATAATTAATAAATACTTTATTATTCGCCTCTTCCTCTCTATTATTGCGACATAAACCGCGATAGCGTGAAATACTTTAAATTAACAGTGTGAAAGGTGCGATGGGCGGTTCAGGCGGTTGTCTCGAAGGCTTTCCTTGCCGTTACTAACGCGCGGCAAATCTTAGCGCTCGCTTATCGTGTCGTACAACACACGCGCGGTACGCACACCGTGAAACGACCGGACATCAGTTAGTAGGGGCGTCGTATTATCGGACAAGGATCGATGTATCCGCGCCGGTATGCAAGCACTGCAATGCCGCGGCGCATCTGCGCCCAGCCGAAAAGGCGAGCGTGTGCACTCAACCACCGCAGGTTTCACCGTAACACCGGGTTAAAAGGAGGGTGCGTATCGGCGAGATAGCGATCACCTCGGCGGTAGCCGAGGGACCGACCGGCTGGCCGAGATAAGGATCAGATCAAACGAGGGCAACCCCTTTCGCTCGCGCGCCCGTCCGCCTTCCTATAGCCACCTTGCGCCGGATTCGGCTGATTCTCGGTGTTTATGAGAGTGTATTCGTGCGTGCGTGCGTGTGTCCCGCGTTTCTTCACGTCTCACCCTCCAATTCGCCTTACGGCACACAAGAATATCGCCATCTGTACCTCATTAGCCTAAGCGGTACAAACAGCCTGTGGTCTCTCACCTTCGCACGGCTGCGCTAAGCCGCCCGGGGCGTCTCCGAGTCGATTCGCTTCCTCGACTTGAGCCGAATTGACTCGACTCGACTCGCACCCGCCGCCACCCGACCCGCCATTATACGGACTATTACGTTGCCTCTAGTAGAAAGCCGCCAGGCATCCGGAAGCACGCCGGAGACTTGCGATTTTTGACGTCGCAACCGCGCGTACTGATGAGGAGAAATCTCCCTGTGTAGAATGTTATCGGTCTTTCAAGCACGAGATTACTTGAGATGAATTCCCAGTAGCCTTGTTATCTCGATGATGGATCGTAGTTAAATAAGCTGAAGACCGCTTTGCGAGAAATGCGAATAGCTGGAGGAAAAAAATCCTGTAGCGAAGCATTCGCGCGCGTTAAACTTGCAAGTAGTTAGCTAGCTCAAAAAATCTGCAGCACGCGAATTATTTTTATTTTTATCCAACACAGAATAGAAACCGTAAAAGTATAGGCGTTGAATTTTTTTTTGGACTTCTTTTCGCGATTACGAATCTATCAGCCGAGTTTTTCTCACCGTAGTTACAGTTTCTTACAATTATTCCCTTTTATTTGTCACCTTTATTTTACCTAACAACCCGTAAACATGAATTTCACCTGACAGTCGTAACGGCGCGCGATGAACATCGGAGATGAATAATTTTTAGCGATCATCCTGAAAAAATGCGAGACACGGACAGGCGATCTGAGACATGTTTTAGGAATCGCCTTTTAACGCGGCTGCCGTGCGCGGTCGCCACCCACGCCGACACGAATATGGATAGGCACAGGTAATACACCGTGTACGGAGGCATGACAATGGCCGTGTCGCACAATGAGAAGAAGACGAAGGGAAGCAGCGCATTGAAAGGCAAATGAGGCCCGGCGAAGCCTCACCGGGGCCAGTGCTCTTCTTCTTCTTCTTCTCCTTTCCCGCTCTCTCGGTACGTCATCTCTTTTCTATTGCGCACCCACATCCGCTGCTGCCTTTTCAAGTAGCACCCCAAAACACACCTTACGCAAATTAATGTCGCATGTTAACCAGGCCCGCTCGAATGACCGGCACGACGACGGAGCGCCTGAGGACAGTCGGGCTCGTCATCGTCGTCTTTAATAATGATTCATCGCCATACGGCGCGACTAATTGTTTACCGGTCGTTCACAATGCCAGGCCAGCCTGCCAACGAACACTTCTGGCGACGTCGATACGCGCCTACCATACATATGCATTTGTGTACCTTTCTTTCGGCCCGGCCGTTTTCCACCTCTCATTTGTAATTTCGCCCGCTCGAACGTCGCGCCTTCCGTCTTCCCGTTGCCGTTGCTCGCTCGATCGCCGTTGCGTTATACTCTAGCCGCTCGAGCTGGTAGTCGAATATTTTGTTAATTATGGTTCCTGACTCACGTCCGGCTCATTTGGTTCCGCAATTCTTTACATAAGCCGAGTTTTATGTAGTTACATTAACTCTTTCTCGAGCCATTCTTTTGTAGTTGTATAATGGTTTCCTGACATCTGGACGTATTCGCGGAAATGTAACTTTGAATTTTTATTTTAATATATGATAAAAAGAAATCTTCATTTGTGTATGTGATAAATAAAAATGAATAAAAAAAAGTAATTTTTCCGCACGTTTACAGGTGAAAGTCGCTATCGTTTTATTGGCATTTATCGCAGGCAATTTTAAATGTACCTGCGATGAATGTCGTCCTACAAGGAATCGTGCCAGATTTCATTTGAATGATGTCCTTAACATACTTTGTACGCGCAGGTGACTTGAGCATGATACGATCCAAATTAATAATGCAACGATTAATAATTCAACCGACCTACAATCGGGTTGATTTATTCACATGGTGTACGTTAAATCTGAACACAAACCTTACGATTTGCGTGCGAGTTTAGATATCATCCTGTTACAAATAATAAATGCAAAGTGTTAATATATTAATGATAACTTGAACATTGAAACAAGCAGTGGGATTGCTCTACATTGTATTTTCGAGACTGGCTAGAAACAACCACCATCTCGTGGTGAACATGATATTCAACTGCATTACAAGGCACACGTATATTTTCTGCTAAATCTTCGCAAATTATGTTAATATGTTTTTATTATTAAAGTCATTGTATTGGGAATATCTCAAAGCTTAAATTTTATATGTAAGAATTACTTATAACGTCTTAATAAATATTTGGAACAATATATCTACAGTAGATACATGAATCTGTTACGAGACCGTCATTATTGACTGTTGATTCGCATTTTACGTGTGTATGAAAAATATATACTTTGTTTTATATAAATATAAAAATTGGAATATTTTTCTAGATTTGTAAACTATTCACGTAAAAGTTTGCGAATTAAAATATGTTTAGAAACTTTTTGCTATTACAAATTCTGCTAAACATTACATACAGTATTTATTTAATATTTGCGGATGTGAAAAACATTGAAATGTCTTAGAAGCCTACAGAGATACGGATCGTGCAAACAATATATAATTTAATCATCATTGGAAAATGTTTGCTTCTTGAAATGCGATTGTAATGGAGAAGCTTGCATGAAGAAAGGAAACAAGGAACCCATACAGCATACATGTCCAAAAGCGGGACATAAGACGTCTAAAAGATGTCTTTTAGACATCTTACGAAAAGATGGCTAAAAGACGTCTAAAAGACGTCTTATTTCTCGATTTTGGACATATGGCGCTGTCTGGGGAAGCTTGGGATAAAAATAAAATAGACATGCATTACGTCTAGATAACTTTTATTAACCAATATAATCGTGTATCGTTACAAATGATGCGGCAACGATGTAACTCGGGTCACAATGAAACTGGTTTTAACGGTATACAATGGAAAATAGGAATCGATGAATGAGCGAATTTATGAATTTACAGACGTATTCGTCGCTACTCGACATTCGAAGAACTGCTTACACCACAACATGTAATTTATACTTTTACTGTATTTTATTTTTATTTTTTATTTCTTTGTGTTCCGTCTGTCATTATCGCCTGTTCCGACGAAACGTTAACTTCTTCCGTTCTGTGCCTTCCATTGTCCTCGCTTCCTTCTTGATGTGTCTCTGGTAAATCCATGAGTGATGCCACTTGTGCGCGCGTGTATGTTGTATGTGTGTGTGTGTGTATGTGTGTGTTTGTGTTGGTGTGTATGTTCTGTTGCTTAAAACTGCGTGTATACGTGTACAAACTGTAATTATACTCGAAGACATCGAAAACTCACTACATTATGTTAAATAATAATGCGTCGCGGATTTGCTTCCGGCACGCGCATGCATATGCAAATTGTCCTCTCTTATCCTTTTTTCGTCTGTTTCTGGCGGATTCGCGACTTGGTGAACTTATAGAAGTATATACGAAGTTGCTGCAAACATGCTATCGTCTCAATAAATATGGAACGTAATTGGAATACACTGTTACGAAAGAAAATCTGATTGCTTACACAATGTCGGGTACCATACGTGCGATTTATTTGAACATATTTATAATGCTGTTATAGTTATATATGATAAATATGCGATTTATATGAAAATGAAAATTTATAAAATGGCGCGAATTTGCAATAAATTTGCAATGCCAATGATTCTGCGAACAAAAATTAAATCAACGCAATCGCGCACAATTCGTAATTAAATCGGGCGAATCTTAATTGCATTCATTTCGTTAGTCCTATCGCAAATCCGCGACTCACTAATTAGGCTTACGGCTACTATCGAGATATTGATGTACATATACAAGAGAATCGTGGTTTTTTTTCTCCTTACAACATGGGTAGAGTATACAAAGACGTTGTTTGCCGAAGAAAAACGTTTCAAGTATTCTTCCGTTCTTCTTCTCCTTTTGTCTATCTTTCTCTCGTTCTCTCTCTCTCTCTCTCTCGCTCTCTTTCTCTCTTTTTTTCTTTTCTCACTCTCTAATCACACATACGTATATTGGAACTACGCACTCGTTCACACTCTTTAAACGTGGAAGGGTCTGGAAACGTTTTAGTTTCATATATATCTTCTTTATAGTTTTTCTCTTTACGGGAAATTGATAAAGGATTATTGGTTCTCTTTCTGCATTTGCGCGTGTCTTTCCTCTTTTCCTTTCAGAATCCCTTCTGTCATTCGTTTCGGCTTTGTTGGTCCGGTGTGGCAGTGCCTTGTTAATTAATTTAATTCTCGCAATGAGATCTTTTACTATGCTGTTGTGTCGTGATTTTGTCCCTTCTATGATGTGATCGCGCAAAGTGTCGACGAAACGAAGAGGTTCACAGATATTTGCAAAAAAATTAAAATTTTCACAGAGTTGTGACGATTTTCACAAACTCTGTTCTCACAATTGACAATTTAGCGTGATGTTAGACCAACATATCAATTTAGTGTTAATTAGCATTGCATATTATCGCCCATACAAGCTGATTCACCTACACTTTTTTTCTAATCAAATCTATAATGACTGAAGTATGAGACATGCATGAGTGTTTTGATTTATAGAAGTTCATACGCATTTTATAATCTTTGTACTGATATATATATATATTTTTTCTTTCTAAGTTAAAATGTATATTATGTACTTTTTGCCACATGTATAATTCTGGAAAAATCAGCTTATATACTTTGAGTAATTAATTAGAATAACAGCTAAAAAATTAAAAATTTGTTTAAGCTTAATCCTCAATCTATTGGCAATCTAATGACGTTCGTTTCACAGACACTCTGCTGAATAATTTGCTGACAAAGAGTGATTATTATTATTTACATTTGCACGCAACACTCCAACTACAGTTGCGCACATGAAAATTAATACAAGAGTCTTTATAATATATATATATATATATATATATATATATATATATATTTATATCTATATATATTTATATTGTGTTTACTTTTTAATAATGTTGGATTATAATTATGTTTAATCGATCCTTAACGGTTGTAACTGCTTCAGTTGTTTGCGGTGCAATAACATTTTTTTTCATTTCGCGCACGAGCGCATTACTTATTATTTATATTATTTCTAATAATTAAAATATTTAGACTCGAAAGCTAAAGACGTCGACTGGTGTACAATTATGATTTCCGTCAGGATTTCGAGTGTGTCTTGTATATTATTGTTTTTCTCATCGCGTGAGAAAGTTCTACTTAATAAAATTTACGCGTTAAGTATAAATTTTATTAAATAAAATTTAATGTTGTGCTTTACTCTTAGGAGAAAGGGAGTATTTTCACAAGGATTGTGGAGGAATTCACAAAGTATAGTCTCTATACGATGAACGTTATCTTTTCTCAACGATCTACATATGATATCAATAGCGAAGTAAATGCGAAAGATCGATATCTCTTCGAGATAGGCTTAAACACTAATCAATAATGATGAGAATAATTACCTCTTATATTTCGTGAGTGGTGTGCGAGCTCCTCTATTCGCCTGTACCGATTATAAATCTCGTTCTTTCTTTTCTACCCCCGAAGTTCTCTTCCTTAACTCTTTCAGGGGCCCGAGAAAGTCAGCGTATTTTGTGCAAGATCTCCGAAAGAGAAGCAGTACTAGAGAGTGAAACTTAGGCACTGTAGTTCACAAATTAAACCACATCGCACCAACATAGAAACGCACAAATGTCGTGGCACCTAAATACATTATACTGTGACTTATACATGAAGTACACAAGCTGCACCGTCGCCCCTCAAAGAATTAAGCCATTCACAATGGACATCTTTGACGTTCAAACATCGTACCGTCTGTGAGAATATTTAATTGAAAGGACAAACACGTACGAGATCGCTTTTCGACGAAAATAAGCCTCTTTGACGTAAGTCATCATTGACTTCCTTCGCGCCGCTCTTACGTACGTTTTAGTCACACAATCTGCATCATAGAACGTAACTTCCGCTTACATTCGCGAAAACTTTTCGAGTATATGCTCCATTCAGTACTCGACGAGTTTTGAAACGAAATACTCTCTGTACACAATCGCTCGTGTTGGCCTCGAACACGGGTCTCCTTCCTCATTGACTTTTTCGTTCAATGTTGTTCTTTAAATGTGTGCCAACTGCTCGCGATGAAGATACGACGAAGGTTTGCGCGATGTCTTCGGCGTGTTCATTCGAAGTGCGCGAATGTTGAAAAAATGTTGATAAACAGTAAAATATTCGAAAAATTTCCAAAACAATTTTGTACTTTGTGGCACGCAACGGGAAACAATGAAAGAGATCTTACGGGTGCAAATGGATCCCTTTTGAAGGGATGGATCTCTCGCTAATTGCGCGCTCTTGAATGCGAGGAAGCACTCGCGTCTTGGGTGAAGTGTTTCGAGAACGAGAGGATTTTTCGCGAGGCCGAAACGTCGCTCTATTTTTGCTTTCGTTAAGCGAACAACGCCGCGAAATTACCCTGTTCTTCGTCGAGCCTCTTTTGAGATTTCGTCAGTTAGACTGCGAAGAATGCACAATCACGACCATTCACGACCATCGATTTTACGATCGCGCAATTATTTCGATAAAGTGTAGAAACGAAGCCGTTCGCTTCGACAGCCAGTTAATTGTTTGATACGATGAATTCTGATTACCGAATTAATTAACGTCTCATAAGATATACGTATATCGGAGAGCGTAAACCAAACACGATAAACTTAGAGGCTAATCTCGTCCGCTAAATATCGATTTATAAAAATATCAAGTATTTAGTTAAACATATACGTTAATGTATGAATAGAAGGAGATTCGCCGCCCAACGCCGACTCAAGTTTTTCACAAAAAGTATATCACAGCGATATATCCGACATATCCGACATAATGAATGAAATAATAGAAATTCCAGGAAATATCGAACAATCTAAATCCCCACGAGTGAACCGAATTGTCTACAATGCTCTTGATAATGCACAATGGGGCGAGGGTACATATACGGTACATATAATATAAAAGTAGAAAATTTGGTGGCAGTATATAGAGATCGTGTAAGGTGAGAAAACGCGGTGAAGGAAAATGCGTATGCGCTAAACATTTTTGTTGTTTTGTGCTTCGTTTACGCCGAAGTTGCGGCGAAAGCCTGTCTGATTAACAAGATTTGTCGATCGTCCAGGTTGTCATTGATCCGTCCTTCTCCCTGTTATCTCTACTGACCAATGTTGAGAACATAATAAAAAGAAAGGAAGAAATATAACGTACGTAAAACAAGGAGACAAAGAAACAGTTTGCGACTCGGCACAATCATGTCTGGCTCCACTTTACGCGATAGCTCCTCTTCGAGGATGTCCAGATCGACCTTGAGCGTATCACTGAAGCGTCTCTTCAGATGTCGATAAAGGGTTTTCTCAACGAGATATATCTTCAACTTCCCAACTTGAATTCTTGGAACTGTCAACAATTATCAACGACTTGAATATCATCCGAAGATTTCTTCGTGCAACGAGCGTATTGGACACGCTGAATATGTTGGATTATTCCGGCTGATCCATCATTTTTCCAATTTTTTCCGTCCGTCGATCTTCTCAATTGATCTTTTCCGCTTTTTCTTTCTTTCCTCCTTTCTTCTCAATCTTCACCTTTTTTTTCGAGACCCGAAGTCGATGTACGTGATCGAGATCGTCGAGCATCCTGACCTGCTTGTGCTCGCTCCTTCGTTATTCCAACCGACGACCACTCCGGACGATTGACTATGACGAGACTCCCCGCTCGTCTACTCCAGACGCGCCTTGTAGCTAGTTTTCCAGATCTCGGCCAGCGTCACGGCGCTGTGGAACCTGTGGAAGATGCACAGCGGCAGGGTGATCCTCTGCACAATGGCCCAAGCGAGGAATCCGTAGAAATCAAGCTGCACCGGATTGGCAATAACCTTCTGGGTTTCGAAAGTGTAGATCACCCACATGGTCACATTGCAGATCAGCAGGAAAGTGACTATCTGCCTGCCGGGCTTGCTGCGATCGTGCTCCGGCAGGTGAACTCGCCTGCGCGACACATCAGCGATGAAGAGCATCTGAAGGACGACTTGGGCGACCGAGAGCAATCCTGTCACCATCACCAGCAGATTCGGCTCGTGCGTGAAGGCTGCCAAGGAACCGGCGATCACGCTGAAGACGGCATAGACGAAGAGACCGAAGGCGGAGACGCGCAGGAGGATGTCATTAAGATCGCTCTGCTCCTCGGCCTTAAACTTGAGGCTCTGCACGCGAATGAAGCCGATGATTATGGCGATGATGGATAGCGCCATTAAAACGCAGTGAGACACGTCAGCGAGATAAATCGCGAGCAATCCGAGCTCCGGATGATGGATCAGCACGAAGAACAGTATCAGGCATATCAGGGAACCAACCAGAAGAAGCAGACCGCAGAAGAGACCTTTGCTCGCTCCAACGCAATCGACTCTGGTGTGACCTAGTAATATCTTTTATGATGACTCGATTCTCAAATAAAGATTATGCATATTTATGAAACTATAAAAAATATTTGACTATATTCGAAATTAAAATAATCACGATATGGGAAAGAAAGAAAGTTACCTGCATGAGCAAGAGCGACAGCTCTTCGAGATAGCATAGCCTCCAGACGACGTTCAAGATCAGCCTCTGCCAAATGGGGCCAACGCGGATGTCGGCCGATATGCTTCCACATGACGTAGATCACTGCCGCCCCGATCAAACTGTACTCTATTATGAATGGAAATAGATACGGCGCCGCGTCCTGCACGATGGTTCCCATGATATTGACGCGTCCGCACGAATTGGACACTGTGCCATCCTCCGTCAGAGCTTCCGCGTAGATACCCAAGTTCGGGCTCCAATACTCGCTGCTGTTCGTCAAGTTACTCACATCAAAGATCTGCGGTACCTAAAAGAGAGAGGAAGAAGACTTTTAATTCTAGCGCGTTTACCGTTTTAACGGCATTTATTCACAGTGACATAATAAGACATGATCCGTACTTGGTTATCCATGTCACTTTGCGGCGCGCTCACTAGCTCCATAATTTGCGACCAAAATGTGGTAGTGGACGGCGTGATAGTCGTGGTGGTGCTGGTGCTCGTTGTAGTCGGGATAGTGGTGATTCTTTCGGTGGTGGTGGTAGTGGTGGTGGTGCTGGTGGTGGATGGGGTGAACGTGGTCAGGATAGTGGACAGGGTTGTCGCTGTGGTGGTCGTCAGATTAGGCAACGCGAAGGTGGTGGTTGATGGCGTCGTCGTCGACGGGGTTGTCCAGGTGGTCGAGGTGGACGTTGGAGACGGCGAGGTGAACGCGTCCGCGATTGATCTGGCTGTCGTTGTCATCACGCGACCCAAAGCAGTGCCAACTGTCACAACCGTGCTGGTCGGCACGACGGTCGTCGACCTCGAAGAGGCCGTGAGAGGAGCCTCTCGTAATTGTGCCATGTCGCGCGGCTCGGTACCCAATATGGCCCCTGCGTTTCGCATCGAGTGCTGCTTGATGCTCTCTGCAAATGTCGGCACATCGATATATTGGCACGTCGACAGCGTAATCGCCAGAGTACTTGAACTTGGCGTACCATCGCTTCGGCGCGGTTCGAACGATGATACCGATTAATTCTAATATAGATCGCTTACCGAGAATCCCCGCCTCAACCTGGCCTAGTTTTTTGTGATACTGAGTGATCTCCTTGAGACTCTCCAGAACCAGCGTGCGTATCCATACGCAGAGATTCGTCGCGACCACGTGCATCAGACCGAAGCGAGCGATGACTTTAAAACGATGGATGTTCAACTGTGAAAAGAATATCGTAATTTGCATTTTTCTAGTTCTCCCTCCTTCGGTTTGTTGTTCGTTTCGTAATTTCAAATACGTACTCGAGAATTCATGAAAATAAAGTACATCTGCATAAAGGTGAAGATCATCTGCAGCACCGGATTGATGCCTTGTAATATCTGATAGCAGGGTGATGTAAATGGCACTTCGAAGAACGCGCCGAATTCCAAACCGTTGTATACCATAGTACCCAGTCCAAACGCTAACAAATTATGTTTAATCAGTTTTTATTGATATTATTTGCATCAATTAAGAACAATTTTTTAGTATTCCCGAAAAAATTGTGAACTTACCTATTGCACCAATTCTGAGGAAGAAGCTTCCATGGCTATGGTCATTTTGCGAAGTCTTTCGTTTCCGTAAAATTCGTGTAGCCACACCAGCTTCAACATCAGTCGCATCCTGCAAAAATGGTGCCTTTCACGATAATATAATCAAAATGTATATATTCTCGTAGAAATATTACTTTAGAAATTTGGAATTTAATTAATTTTACATTGGGAAATTGTTTATACATAAAATAAATATACTATTAATAGAGAATTGCAAGCATATATAATATATAATATCGTTAAAAAATTACTCAAATCTTTGTTGAAATTGCACGCAATAATAAAACGCAACTAGATTGTATTTTTGTTATAAGAAATTTAGGTAAAGACAGTCGAAATAAAAAGCAGCAATTAACGCATCAATTACGCGCACGTCGAGAATATCCGCGTAACATATTGTTAGATACTACGCGTTAACTAAAATACATTTCACGGGTAATGTGCCATTGTCGTAACCGTGAAACTTGCTCAAAATTAGAAACTTGTTGGAATCATAGTGTGAACCTTTCACATTACATAGGTCCCTATAAATAATTTTACTGTTTTATCCGTTAAATATACGATCATATCACGAGATGAAGGCTAGTGTAAAATAAAAAAAGACTTTACAAGGTTGTAAAATGTTATTAAAAATAAATAGATAAATAAGTGCACAAATCAAGTATTAAAGCATGCGCTCTTACTTCGAACAAAGAGATTAGGACTTTAAAAATTTCAAAAAATTAAAAATTCTTTATTTATTTTCCATTTGAAGTCATAAAAATGGAACTGATATAAATTAATAAGTTATAAGTAAATTATTAAAAATTACAAAGTTTACGTCTTAACGACTCTAAACGCGTTTTTCTCAAAATATTATTTTTAAAAATGGTTTATCCGATTAATTTGAAATTTTTAACTAACATTTTAATAATATTTCGCATCAATTCACGAAGGTTTTTTCCTACTTTTAATTTTTTTCTTTAAATTATAAAAAAAAACATTTTTCAAGAAAATGCAAATATTTAAATGTCTAGCTTTGCAAAAAATAAAATTTTTAAAAATTCCTTCTATGAACCAAAAATGATAAGTGTAAAGTTAAAAAATATCTACTATTTACTAAAGCTAAAATCTTGGGTATTATGCATGCGCGCATGGATGTAATAATGATTATTTAAGACACTACTATTGTTAATTATTTCAATATTTTTGTTGTAATATTAAATCTTAATTTTATTATTAAAAATGTTTTTTTTCCAGAAAAAAACACTATCTTTTTAAATCTTATATAATGTTGAGAAGTGCTCTATTTTCTGTTCGCTACACTCCTATAACCCCTTAACGAAATATCGATCATTAATTAAAATTGTTAATTAGGTATGTTTATATTAGATTAGAGATTCCTCGTTTCTCGTGAAAAGCTAATATTTTTAGAGAACCTGAGTTTCCTTTTTGGTCTGCTTCGGCTGCTTCTGGTCCTTTTCCTTCTTATCTTTCTTCTTGTTCTTGTCCTTAGGTTCCTTAGCGGTCCAACCAGATTTGGGCGGTCTCGGTGGCGGTGGTGGCGTATCGCCTCCCCTCGCACAGCAAGCGCTCTCTTGAAGGAGGAAGCAGAAGACGTACAACAGGAACAGGATACTCATGCCGTAAAGGTATGTGAAGAATCCCTCGTAATAGTACAGCGGCAGTTTGTGCGTCACCACTTCGCTTATCACGTAGGCGATGCACACGACTATGAGCAGCTTCGAGTAGATGAAGCTCATGATGATGAAGAGCGACGTTCTGAAATAAGAAGCAACGTGAGCGTTGTCTTTCACAACGTAATAGTATCGAAATATGACACCTGCCAGATGATAGTCAATCTATGTAGTAAGAATCAGTTACATCGACAGACAAAAGATTCATCGGATTATCTCGTATCGTATATGTCGTGTCCGAATAATGGCCTCACCCTTTTTTCTGAACAATTTGCACTCTGCTACCCCGTCGTGGCGTGTCCTTCTTGCCGTTATTATCAACGAAAGGTACAACTTCGACTTCCATGATGATTTTTTTTACTCAAAATTCGGCACTGCGAGATGACTTTAAAAGTTTAAAATTTTATTTTCCGTTTTAAATAAACGCTTATACGTGTTCCTGCGCGTTCCACGCGCAGAATCTTTTAGTGTTACACAATCACTTTTAGATAAATTTCATTATTATTTAAATGTCACTGCTTTTAACTAATTAATTGCTATTAATTTAATTTGGTATTAGCTATTTATTATTGCTAATTGATTTATGTCACTTGCATCGTGCCCTACTTCGAATATAACAAACGTCGACTGTTGCGCTCGTTGTGATCGTGCAAGTCGATTCGCACGAACGTGCTATTTCTGCTTTCGCCTTTCAACCATAATGGCATTCGGGCTCATCGAATTTTCATTGTTTTCACCAAATATAACTACCGTGCCCTCGATATTCTATTTAACCTGCATAACACTGCGTATTATAAGATTTTTTATTGATAACCAAAAGTGGATAATAACAAAATTGTCTGTCAAACGATCAAACAGCCGAGCAATCAAATTATGACATTTATTTACTCTGCTGGCAATCAAAAATTTTAAAATTATGCATCGCAATCTGTCACTGATAAAAAAAAAAACACTGACACACCAGCCCACACTTAGCAATGCACCGTTTACCGTTCATCAACCGGAAGTAATATAATTAATAAATCGACATTTGTGGATCACACATGATCTGAACACTCGACGGTATTTTACAAATTAGTATAACGGTTTCGTTAATTTCGATCGCGCATCGCGTGATCTTGGTACGAGTGGCACGATTACGCGGAACGCGGAACGCGGCGAAGCGGTCGATCTTCAATAACAGTTGACCTGGTGCATTCGCTTTTAATCGACGAGCATGACTGACGCTCGAACATCTCGGACGTACTTATCCGCGCTCCTCATCCTCGTTACGCTCTTTTTCTCACTCAAAGGTTAGGCGGCGCAATCGATAGTCTATATATAATGCCGGTCGCAAACTCGGCGCGATCTCACCGGGAATCAATCGCGCGGGAAATGAGGCTTTTCCACGGGAAAACGGGGCCGCGCAGCGCGCACGCAGGAGGGGCCGCGCCGCGCCGCGCCGCGCCACTCTGCTCCGCTTCGCTCCGCTCAACGACGCCCGCGACGCCGCGCGACGACACGTATGTATGCGATGCGTCTACTACGTTGAGAGAAGGGCTTAACCGCCCTTTGTCACGGTGGCATTTCATGGGTTGGGGTGCAGACTTTATTGTGTCCCACACGAGCTTGTACACTCGCGTCAGGGATTTTTTTTTTCTCCCCGGATGCACGTGTTAGAGTAGAGGCGGTGATATTTTCCGTCTTACGAGAGCGTGAATCGCAGTTTTTATTTAAAGCAGGTTACCTATCGCTTTTACCTATCATAATTTATTACATAAAAGGTAACACGGAATCACGGAGGGGAGGACATTCATCTGACCACCAGCTTCCTCGACCGGTTTACAGATGATTTTATCCAATAAAAATATGACCGTTTGCTTTATCTTTTCCATTTTTTAATCGCGTTTTTGTGTAATTGGACTCTAAATCAAAGTTTTCTTAGCGATTCTACTATACAGAAAAATCAATTATTAAAGTTGGTCGAAGAATCAATAGAGAAATATGCATCTGGCGATTTTAGTGTATCTTGTATACGTAATTTATTTGTTACGTCGGCGTTTTGCGCACGCATCTGTTTTATAGAAGTAAGCGTGTTAATTACAGTGCGTAAATTCAGTTTCGCGATATTAATTAGCTGGAGGAGTCGTATAACTAACCCGCTCCTAATTGGATTGATCAGGCAGACTTCGCGGCTATTGTTCGTCACAATTAGGCTGGTAGGCAGGATACCTCAATTACAATGGATGAGTTTCTCGTCTTGGATATTGCTCAATATCTCATTCTATTTGCTTCATTGCTAACCACCATTATCAAGTCATCGAATCATGAAATACGCTATCTCCATAAATTCGGAAAAGTTTTACGTTTAGGATAATCAGATCGTTTTAATATCGAAAGCAATACGAGAAAGATTACTTCGATTCTTTGATCTTGGGGACGATTGGGGACACAAGTTAGCAAACTAACTCTGCTCTCTCTAAAGCTAAGAATGGCAGAGCAAGAGATCGAAGAAAAGTGTCTCTCGTAATCTTTTTTGCTGTACGTGAAAGAGGCGGTGTTGCAATCAAGCCTTTTTCCAGTTGCGAACAAGGAGCGAACGAGAAAATGGAAACAGCGCGCGGACGTGGAACGGTCCAGACTGGCTGGTCGATATCTCGAAGTACCTACTTTCGGCGTCGGTGCTCCTCCCTGTTTCCTCGCCCTCTTATGGGCTTAACCTCGCCTCAATCCCTTTCAAGGCTCTATCCTTTCTCAAATCCTTTCAAGCGTTTCGCGGCACACCATCCGGAGAATCAAACCATTCGCGTATTCGAATTGGGCGTATTAGAAATCGCGCACTCGTTTAAGTCAAGTCAATCATTACACCGCATATCGTGTGTGTAATGTTATAAAATTACGGGTTGAGAGTTACACAAAGCGTTAGAAAAATTGTACCGGAGAACCGGTATTTACATCTCCAATCGATAAATTCTTATCTCTGTCCCACAAAAGGCTGCATCTCGTCAGACTCTCTATTTCCGGCCTATTTACTTTGCCTGTAACAACGAGAGAAGCCGTCTGTAGCCGTAATTTTATGATTGGCGGTAATCGGGTTTGCATCGATTCTCTTTGATTACGAGGGGGCCCTTTGACCGATTGACTTATTTCCGCACTGAGACATCAATAGAACTTTTAGCGGTTATAAATCGTCAAATAAATTTCTCAGCTTTCGCGAATCAATCATATTTTAAATTCTATTTACACCCGTATGCACAAACCGTTCAATAACACTCTCACATTATCGCGAATTTCGTAAAATTACTGTTGTGTGGCATGACACAATTTCGCAAAACTATTACAAATCACTTGATATATAAGTCGCGCGCTTGTATTTCACAACACACGAATGGAAATTTCAATTTCCGTGTTAATTAAATTTAGGATGAATTGCAGCCCGCGAGAGATTTGTGGCGGCACTGTTTTGCGGCGAGCGCAACGCATTGACTGCCGGTGGCATCGGCTTGAGGACGCGTTAATGCAATTGCGACTGCGGCTGTGTAATCCGAGATCCACCTATTGCTTCGTCGCGAAATGCATATGGCTACCACTTGTCGTCAAATCAATATTAGTCAATTGAAAAGTAGCGCGCGAACTGTCCGATTTATCGGCGACTCTATATAGTTTTTGTGTCAACATGGACAACATGCCTGTGAACACCTTTAACATACCAGTCCATACGCATACACACAGACGCAGCATAGACACATACTTTCCTTTTTTAGTAGTCGTTTGTAGAAATTTAAAGCGATATACGAGAAAACGCAGTGCAAGAAAATAAAAAGTGTAGTGTTGTTTTAGATAAAATGCAATTTAAGTAATTGCAATTCTGTAATTTATAGAAATTATTTCGTAAAAGTAGAAATTTGATTTTTTTCTGTTTTTTTTTTTAAACTGCATATTTTAATCAAAACTTCTCGGAAATAATTAATGATTAATTATCATTCGTTGCGTAAATGTACATATCTATTATGCACGCCGTACACATATGTGATACGAGCGACACATATCCAGCCGCATAGGGTTAACGAACTATGTCGTAAATAGAAGTGCAAACCAAACTAGACTATCTCGTTTCCATTTCGGGCCCTCTGTTGCTATCTCTGTTTCTCGCAGGCCGGATATTCCTTGACTAGTACGAAGGTAACATGACCAACGCTTTCTATCGTTCTGTGGCGATAATGTTTCTTAATTAAAATTCTGTATTCTAATAAGACGATTAATCCCCAAATAAATTTAATACAAATTACCTGAAGGTCCGAAAACTAGAATTAACGGAAATTTTGTATAATGCAATTGCCTTGAAAGATTATTTCAAATTGCATTAAGTCGTATGTTGTAACATGTAAAATTGTATTGCGTGTATTTAATACCATATCATTCTGCATAGATGATCAATCGTAGCATATTTTTATGGTATTCGTACCTTTCATTTCACCTGTCTATTCTTATTTTATTCGCGTAGCATTGCGTTCGTTTTGTGGTTATTCGACAGCCCGCTGTCTTTCACTCTTCGGAGACCGATGTTTTCGAGTATAGACGGGTATATCGATGCATCTCTATTCGTGAAGTTATGAAGCATTTGCGCTGTCATACGCAACACGAGTAGCCGGAAATTAATATTTCGCGAAATAGCTTGTTCTCGAGAGAATTATAGAAATTATATTAATGCGTTTATTAGAAACAATAGGAAAAGTTTCTTTGCAAACATTACTAGTAATAATATATCTGTGCAACGACAAAAAAGTTACATATGTTTATTAATCAGTAATTATATAGTCCTACGGTACAAGTGTTGACATGCCATTGTAAGGCACGAAACAAAATTCGAATTTACGTTACTTTTGAATAAATAGACCTTTATTATGCTTCGGTTGATTAAAATCAGTGTTGCGCCGTACCGTAAGTCACGCCAGGCTGCAAGTTTATAAATTCACAAGCACGTAATAAACATGCCGTTAAATAATTATGCTCCATTAACATCTGTCCCGCAACCGAACTAAATGACTTTTATACTTGACCTAGATTTTCATTCTTGTATGGAAAAGCATCCGGAGTTCTAATGCCTCAGCGAAATTGTTAGGGTCAAAATTAGCGAGCTGTAATGGATGAAAAGAATAGCTGCACGTCCCATTCTTTCTCAGACAATTTTACTCAAAAAGGAGGAATGTTACGTTACTTAATATATCAGTACGTGTAGATTTTTTTGCGGTAGAAACGCTTCGCAATAATATCCTCTTCTTCGCGTAAGATTGTCCCGAAGAAAGCGGGTTGTGCAAAAAAAAATTTGTTTTATCTATACATATTAGCGCTACGTTCGCGACATCGAAACAGATGAGACAATTCTTAAATAAAAATCTTTTTATTCGTTCGTTTTCTACAGCGTGCGCCTTACTTTTTCGCCGGGGTAGATCGCACGTTCTTCAGCTCCATTTCTTTGTTCGCGGCGTTGTTCTTCTCGGCGTTGTCCTGTGCGTTCGGCGGCGAGTTTTGCGGATTGAGGGGCCTGGTGACCGGAAGTGTCGCCGTGTTGTCGCCCCCGGCGGCCGCCTCTACCTCTACGGTAGCGACCTTACAGTCGCCACCGCCCACCATCGTGGATTTCGTCTTGTCTCACGAGCTCCTGACGATCGTCAAAAGATACTCAAACGATCTCGTAACAAATCGATCTAGTACCCCCGCGAGCTCAAGTGCCCCCTACGTGGTGGTCGTGTTTCGGAAGCGCTGGTACCTGGTGCGGCCATTTTGGTGCACGCCTCGGTATTAATCGAGTTCAATCAAACGGTCGTATTAACTAATTGACTATCGCAAATTATCTTGACGATATTAAATAATTCAGGTCGACTAAATCTCGTAACCGCTTATTCCTCTCTTCTGCCGGAAGCGCCTGCGCTTTGGTTCTTCGTATCGGTTAATGCTCTTTCTGCTGAAGTGCAGAAATGGAGCACACCCTTTCTCGTGATAGAAGTACTGCGTAATATGATCGGTAATATATTACGTGTCATATATGTGTACGTAAAATATAACACAAGATATAGTATATATTTTATGTTACATATATGTATATAATATATTTGATTTGTATATTCTATAATCATCTACGACAATAAATCTTTGAGTAATATCGTTCGATTCTCTTCACTGCGCGAAAGCGGGAAAGAGGACTCTGTATAGCGCTCCAGTTTGCGAATCGTCGGCAGAATCGAACTGCAGAGGAACAGGAAGCTGAGGCTACAAATGAATCGAGAAGAATACGCAAGCGGTACCAAGAGGTAGATGAATGGCGGAGAAGGAGAGGGAGAGAGAGACAGCGAGAGAGAGAGTAAAAACAAGAGAAAGAGAGAAAGAGCGAAAGAGAGAGAAAGAAGCGGAGGTCCCTAAGACCTAATACGTAGGTCTCTGATCTCGCGTACTCGGTCGAACGAGCTAATGGAAAATTCCGTGCACACACGAGCGCGGCTGAATCTCCCAGGGTTCTAGTGCACTGTACGCTCCGCTGACCGACAACGACCACCACTTTGAGCGTCGCGACGCACCCGCGACGACAGATGACGGGAGAGACTCACCTGCCAGAGGCGGTTGGCTGAAGGCCCTCGCGGTGACTGCGCCCCGGCTTCGGCGGAAAAGGGTGTGAAGCGTGGACGCGGAGAAGGGACGGAGGGCGGATTGGGATCCCCGGAGAGAGAAAGAGGGAGACAGGGGATAGACGGATCGGACGGATGCGGCAACGGCGGCGCCGAGACGGAGGGTGGACCCGTTTCAAGGGAGACAACGGAGCCCGGGGTTCCTCTCCTCGCGCGCGCCGAGCCGAGAGCGAGATGAGCAGGAGGCAAGAGAGACGAGGGCTAATTCGAGTGGTCGCCGAGAAGCGAACGGGACCGCGCTGCAATCAGTCGGGCTATGTTATCGGAGCGCCACGAGAATGGGGGTAGAATCACGATCGCCGCCCCCAGCATCCCGGAGACTGAGGCTGGCCGGGAGGTCTCTTCCCGGGCAACGGCAGCTTCTCGCACAAGCGCAATGCGAACGCGAGAGCTTTTGGTCTATATAGAGCCGCGGGGGTGCTCTTTTCTCTCTCTCTCCCTCTCCCTCCCCTTCTCTCTATCTCTCTTTTTCTCTCTCTCTCGCTTCTCTTTCTTTTTCCCTCTATCTCTCTAACTCTCTCTCTGGCCCTCCTCCGCTTCCCTCCTCGGGGGAGATGATGTCCCCCATCCTCTTCGTGTCAGCTTATACGTTCTCCGACGCCCTACGTTCTCCGCCTCGGCAGAGTCCCGCGTCTTTACGTCTTTGTGGATTTTTCCTTCCCCGTCTTCGACCACTTCTTGAAATCCCTTTTTACAGACGTAAACGCGTCTTGGACGCGGGAAATCGTGATGAAGAATTTGCGGATGTTTAACGGTGCATCATTCCATTTCCGCAAAGAGGAAAAAAAAGGGCTTTCTCATTTGGAGGGGGCAAATTTGTCGAGAGTTCACACTTCTCATTCTAGTATATTTTCCCGCAGAACGTCGGCGATATAATTGCGTTACTACGCTTTTGCTATTAGCTAATTTTCACGTGTAAAATAAACCACTTCCATTTCTCTGATTACTCTTGTGGATTAATTTCATTTGCATAGGTAAGCTTTTCTGGCATCAAAGCTTATTGAGCATTTCCGTGATTTCTGTCGACAGAAGCAGGAGCGGGGAGTAGTTCTCTTTGTCCCGGGGAATTCGCTGCTGCTGTCGCGCTACGAATTTCCTCGCCGTCCCTTTTCCAATTCATCTTCATCGACGAGTCCATCATTCGAGGAATGCGAGAAGCCTCGATGGCATATCATTATTTGCGTGAAATAAACGTCAAATTTTTGACGCGCTTTAATTTAAACGCATCTGAAATTATCCGTAGAATTTTCCATTGACTTTGACAGAAGTATTATTTATCATACCTATTTTAATAAAAGCGCATTCACAAATAAAAAGAATAAGTCAGACATCAGCTAATAAAATTAGAATATTTCTAAAAGACACGATTCTACATAAAGTGTAATGTGCTAGATAATGAGACTTCTTTTTTATTCAGATGATGCAAGAATGTTATGTGTGAAGACTTCAGAGTCTATCTGTGTCAAGTACAGTGTTTTCTGGTAAAGCGTATTCATTTGAAAGAGAAGTTGTTATCCGCTGCTAGAGAATTCCGCGCCAGGTGAAAGACGAAATTTTTGCAAAGTCGAGGAGATTTCAAGCGCGCATTCGATTCAGCCACCGCCACTGCTCTTCCACGGAAAGATGTCGAGAGGCGGGGGCGGTGGGTGGGTGGCCGGCGCGAGATAGTTCAACGCGGGGCCGAGGGTAGCGGCTGCAGGGGGGCGGTGACGAGGGGGGGCAAAATGCTCCGTGGTTCTGCGACCCACTGACCCGCTCGATAACGCTTCCACCGGGGGTCACTGACCTTCCTCACGCGCGCGAAATTCGCGTTGGTACGACCCTCTCGGCTCGCTGCCGCGTCTCTCGGCTCGAGTCAAAGATCATCCTGTCGCGCGAGGAGTTTCCCGATCGCGCGCGCGTGTCTCGGTGCATGCCGCAGCAGTACCGGTTGTTGTAACCGATCGATCGGTGTACGATGACGGTGAACGGAAGTGCGCAAGCCAGCGAAGATGGAGCGCTGACCGATTGTCAATGCCGGAATGCCGGGAATTGCTTTTCGATTGGCCGATTCGGCGCTCCGAGGATTTGGGCGGAATTTATTGCGCGGCCCCCGTGTATATACACGTCGGGAACGAGAAGCCGCGGTGATTGGAAAAAGCGTTTTGCTTGCTGAAGAACGAAATCGCCGGCTTTTGACGATGGCAGCAACAAACGAATGTACGACCGAGAGTATTGCAAACAAATTTCGTAGGTGTTGTAAACGTGCAACGTATGTATTTTGCTTGCGACAGTATCTTAAGACAGTAACCATTCGATCGGATTACTGATTTTTATCGATGATCCAAGATCAAGATTCGAAGCACGTTCTTGAGTTATGCTGATGACAGAGAACGAAACGTAGGTTCTTACGTCTATCGTAATCGTAGACGTAAGGCAAGGTATAAGAGAAAACCGTAGGGGAGACCGAGGCACCATGAGCCACAAAAATTCAAACTCTGTGAAAAGTACTTTTAAATATAAGATTTTTTGTCTCATTTTTTTAAATAATTAAAGCACTATGTATATTTTAAAATTTATTTAGCGTATTTGGCAAATACGCTATTATTGATTAGTTTTTGAAAAAAAATTAGAACACATTTTTTGAGAAATGACTCAAGTGACAGACCCATACCCGGAGCACCATGGGTCTGTCACTGGAGCACTATGAGTCACACACAAAACCTATACTCCGTCCAACGAGAGATCGCTATTGATCAAACATAAATAACGACAGGGCACAGAGCCGCAACAAGGTGTTCGCGTTAAATTATTTTTATTTTTAATAGTGTTGGACAATATCTATTCACCAACCAAAACATTCTGGATTACCCTAAATAGTCAATGACCCAGTCGGTACCCCATGGCTCATGGTGCCCCGGTCTCCCCTATACGTAACTGCGTAAATCGTGAAAAGAGATCGTGTTGATGGATGCGTGTAATTACGTATACGGTTTTCTCTGCCTTATTTTATGTCTATTAAGATAGACGTAAGAACCTAAGTTTCGCTCTCTGCCATCAGCCTTACTGCGAATTGGCAGGAGTCGATTTAAAAGCGTATCACGATATTCCGCAATATTCAGTAGCGTCTAAATATTATTTAGTAACTAAATAACAAAGTTTGGCCCCACTATAGGTAAGAACTGTGGTTTTTGGCTATGGTCCATGCTCTCAATCCCGGGCTCCACAATGTCGCAACCTTTTCAGATTCTCAAGCTGTATTGAGGAAGTAGAGACCAATGACCATGAAGCGCGATAATTTATATTAATATATCAATAAATATTCCATTTAATTTATCGCGGTTTAAATTCATACAAATGTAACAAGACCCGCAGCTTTCTCTTTCGGCTTTTAAATATAAGACTAATCGTAAAATTGTTTCAGCTTTTAACACATACGTCTTCGTCTCTTTCATATTTATTTTATTTTCGCCTACCTACTCTTACTTCGACCTGTTACTTTTATTTTACGCATACGCGTTAATATAAAAGTGGCGACAAAGTATAAAAGAATTAAGCGGAGAATTAAGGAATTGCGTGGTAACCCGATTTGTGTGCAATTGAATCAGGCGCAACAGCTCGTTCGTAACATTTTTCTGCGTGCTATAATATCGCGTTTCAAGGATTGCGACAGGCGAGACACTCACGCACAGCAGTATTGATTTCGAGACCCGGTGTGGCAGTGCTGCCACGATTCCGCGTCTCCAGAACTAAACTCTGAATGAGATATCGCAAAAATGATGATGACCAAAATTTATCTTGAAATGGAAAATAATTTCGTTCTCGCACACAACGGGAAAGAACCTTCCTCTACGAAATTCTTAACTGTCCCTTCAAGTCCCTTCTACAATCAATTTTTAACAATTCAGCTCATATACTTCAAGAAAAATGCGAAATACTCGTGTCTTTTTTATATAATAAAACTGAATAACGTAACTCATTTTCTCATCTTCATAATTTCGTATTTACAATCCACGAATTTACGGTGAATTTTATTTTGTATATCTTATCCCGTATTATTTAATTTTTTATCTGTCGGATGAATGGTCGTTGATCAATTTTATCGTTAACGTATATCGCTACTTGAAAAAGCTCTCAAAATAATATTGCTCTTTAAAAGCGCGTATTAATGGACCATTAAGCTCACTGGCCGTAAATTGCTGCATCAATTATTTGCATATTACGACACATTCAATGATCTCTATTGCAAAATCGTTTAACGTAATGCGAACTTATCGCGCCTCGTAAATGCAATCGCAAGAGATCGCGTTCATTCGGGTAATTAAGTAACTTACGGCCCCTGCAAAATATATGTGAAGTTAATGTTTGAAATATCCACGTAGAAATATTTATATCACGCGTTTTATATTAGTTGCTTTGTTTTACACTTCGATTTTATCAGATTTTTTTCCAAGATAATTATTAAGCAATTAATAACACCTCTCTAATTATGTAGCGGATCGATACACGTTGGCTAAGTATATAAGCTTGAAATACGCAAATATATCGGCTCTATTATAAGCCACTTGGTTGCTAAAACACCAAGCGAATGGGCTTGATGTCTGCAAGTATCGGAGATCGTAAAACGTGTAACCGCCTTGAAGTAAATATCTCGAAGGCTATTTTAAGTCACTCGAAGGCTTCCAGAGACTCTTTAATGATAGGCAATGCACTTGAGGCACGATATCGGAGTTCCACGTGGTGTGATGATTTTCGGGTTAGACGAATGATCCGGATGTTTATGTTTGTTTCAAATTGATAAAGTGCAGGAGGGATCTTATTGTACGTATATTATACGTTAAATATCGTTGAAAGAAAATTATATAATAATAATAATAATATATCCCCTCAATTCTATTATAATATACCTTCTTATATATGTATTGTTCGCCAATTATACTACTCAACTAATTAAAAAGAGAGGAATTAAACATGTTTCGTGAAAATCTTAAATATCATTTCGCAGAATGAAGACATTAACATATATCTTATAATCAAGGGCCTTACGAACTTGTATTCGTCAAAATGTATATACTTACTTCGCATTCTTTGGCAGCATGCCAGTAGGACCGGAATACGTGGGAGTGAGGCAGAGGGGTGGGTTATTTGAATTCTGTGGAACTAGAGGCTGCCTCGCATGCGCCGGCGAGGTGTGCGAGCCATAGCCATCGGAGTTCAGCTGAAATCACCATAACAAGAATAAATTTAAACATTTCCAATAAAACTTCCGTCTGAATTATTAGGTACTTTGAAATTATATTGAATGCAATTATACTTCATGCATTACAATCTAATTTTATTTTATTAGGTTTAAAAAAAAACTGCCAGATGTTCTTTTTCATCGTAGATTCTTAGGTCAATTCGGTCTTTACCAATGTCTTTAAGTCCCGATAGTTTTGTTAAGAAAAGACTGTTTCTACGTATTGACCAAAGAAGCTCGATCTGGTTAAACAGATTATGCGGATTATAGACATTCTATATTGGTATGCATATATAATCTATTATGGCGCTAATGTTTAATTGCTCACCTTGACAACGGTGCCAATCAAAGAATCAGGCGGCATTTCCGGGGGTTCGGGTATCACACCTGGATTCATATGCGCCGGATAATCGTTGTGCAGATTAGCCTCCTTAACAGGAGTACCACCGTCGAGTCGTTCCATGTCCAGGCTATCAGTTGGTGTCGGCTGAGAGAGCAAACGCTCTTTCATCTCATGTAGGTATGGACACCGTTGCATCTCTTCAGGCTCTTCCTTTTTGTCTCTCTGACGATCTGAGGAAGAATAAAACTAAAGTCAGAAACACGCACGAGAAAACTATTTATCAAATACTTAGAACGCATTTGAATATTCGACACGCGATGGCAAAAGCTTGCTCATGTTTTATGAAGTTTTATGAAAGTCGCTTAAGTTTTTGTAACACGTGGCACTTGTCTCGTTACGAAAGATCGATAATCGTATACTTATATAAGGGTCGTTCAAATAAAACATAGATTCGAGTTGCTGCGTCATGAATAGTAGACGTTACTGGGGATGGGACCAGCCTAAACGTTAAGGGTGCCTATATATATAATATTATCAGCAACATTGTGGTATGTATATTTATCTGTATACATATTTTTATGCTGTCTTTTAAATTGCATATTACTCAAATAGTTAGTTTATGTTTCATTTGAATATGACCGTTATATCACTCCTGCGAATCTTAGAGAAAATATATTAAAATTTCATGTCTTTTATACCTGACTATATATAAGAGTCTTGATTTAAATTTATAAAAGGCATGTTATTAACTGTAAGAAATTTAATTAAACGTGATTTTATAAAAACACGCACAGTGTATAACAACACAGTGTAAGAATAACAGCTTTATTTATACGAGTAGGAATGGAATCCCTTTTGCTAGATTTCGTCGGACGTTTGTTTGATTTTATTGAGGCGTACGTGCGATCCTTTGAATCTTTAGCCTTCAAAGATCGTAAGAAATAAAACTTTCGCAAATTGCTCTGATTTACGAATGCTTTGAAAAGTAAAAGAGAATTGGAAGGCCGAGAATTACGACTTTTAATTCTCGAAACAAATGGTAATTTCTTTTAAGATGTTTAAATTTACATTGAACTTATTCTAAAACATGGTACAAGCGTCATTTTATAAATTTATAAAAGCTCAAGTGTGTTATCATTATTTTTGTTTACACATGCTTAATTGCTTCATCGTAGAGACTTTGATGTAATAGTATCTACAGGATAGCGATATAATCGAATGAAACATGAAACGCTTGTGGTATATGTTCCACCGATGATCGTTGTAGGTCAGACATGTAAGCTTTTTAAAAGCAACGAATGACATTTATCCTTTAATCAAGAAATGTATCATATTTATTTCTGTAATGTTATTATCGAGCCTTGTGACATTCTTCCCTCATTAATTTAATTATAAACCCCACATTTGCAAACGTAAAATACGACATTATTTAAATTCACGCGCCAAAGATTTCAAATCTGTATATTATCTCATTGATTTATTTCACCGAGCCGTTTCGCTAAACTTACTTAATGCCACGGTACCCATGGTGAACACTTTAATACGTGTGTTTAATACTCTAACGATAAAAAAAGAGATTCTCGAGGAAAAAACTCGTTTTTGCGCGAGACACAGATTGCGAGCTGAGCAAAAGTCAAGCACGATAGTGCAAACGCGATCGGATTGGTACTGTCTCAGAAGGAAGCTCCATCGCCGCTTAACTCGCTTCTTGGCTCTCTCTCCATAGTAGAGATCGCCAAACATGGAGCTGCGATTGGCGCGCTAGCGCCAGTTCGCCTGGTCACGTGCATACATCTTTCCACGTGGTTGCTCTCCGAAGAACTCAACGAGCGAGATAGAAAACGAACGGGTATATCTCTCGAAGAGATATGTTTGAAGAGATGTGCCACCTCTAAAAGTACGCATTCACTGGAAAACGGTTCGCGAACTTTGCTGACGAGCTGTTCGCAAACACGTTCACGAGCAATGCGTAACAAAAAGTTTGCAATCAACTTTCGAACATCTGCTAAAACTGAACATGCTATCTGCACCAGTGTTCACTTTGGGCTTGTCGCTTTCCTTTTGATCGTATCGCTCCTGAAGCGAACTTGTAACGAATTGCTCGCAAACAGCAACCGAATTGAAAAATTAAAAATAACCGACTACAAGCTGTTCACGAACAAGTGTCCACATTAGAAATAAAGTAATTCGCGATTTGTTCGCAAACTGTTCTCCAATTTCGGTGAAGGCACACCTTGACATAACTATAGATTGTTTTTTAAAGTTCCACAGGAATGACTGATTCGCACAGTTATTTGGATTTAGCGAATCTATCTATTTAGCGTATCACTGATGACACTCACATATATTTATACGTCATGTACATTCATATACATACATTTCTGTAAACGATAGTGCAATAAAGAAAAAGTAGAAATAAGGTACTCAATTTAAGAACAAGTTATTTATAAGGAACAAGAAATTAAAGTAAGTTATATAAGAATTAAATATATGAATAATAAAAAGAATAAAAATGAAAATAAGAACAAGATTGAAAAATGTTTAATGTAGATAGAGCAGAAAGTTAAACTCATTTTTATTTATATCCCTTAATTAAAAAGACAAACAAAATTATTACTAAAATAGAAAAAAAAATGATTGACAAACTCTGTCTAAAGTAGATCGGTTAAATTGTTTATCCACATTTGTTAAAACATTAAGGAAACCCGTCATCTTGTTGCGGTACAGCACTGGAAGGGCGGTGGGGTTTGGGAACGGTTACTGACCTATCTCCTCTCATGGTTACAGTCTATCTTTGTAAGAACAAGGCAAGCGGCGTAAAATAGCGTTGTAGTGATTGGAAGCCGCGATGTTTTACGACGCAAATCATACGGGAGAGGGAATTCTAGCTTTATCGGCTATCTATATCAAATAAAAACTTGAACATATCACAACCGTATTTATATGTAGAAAATAATCTTTTAATACTCTTCGAAATGTATTTACACTATCGAATTTATAAAATTAGTATCCACTGATAATCTCGCTTTATTCGCAATGTCCAAATTTTACCTCATATCGTGTGTTTGAATAATCGCGTCACCAGGCATTATAATTAACATCCATCAGTTACAAACCGGACCTTATGTTACGTCCGGTCCAAATGACAGCAATTTGTGTAATTGACGATACGTACAAGCCCGAGGATCGAGAATTTGAGATCCCGCGATAACTGACCTAACCGAATGCACATTCAGGTGACGTCGCGACGTCGCGATGTCTACTGCAAGCTTATTCCGTCGTGCAAGCTCTTTTCTCCCTCTCTTTCTATTTTCATCCATCGTCGCGACTACACACACACACACACACATATATATATATTTGGAAATTTTCGCTTTGACGAGAATAGTAGCTTTAATTACGAATATCCATTCGCGACTCGGCTGACTCGGCTCCGTCTTCGTCCTTCTTTCATTCCTTTCTCTCTCTCCGAAGCATGCATCTCTTTTCTCTTTTCGCACGTACACGTGAATGTCGACGAGCGCGAAATTATTTCTGCCGTCCGTTCGCCCTCTGCTTCGCTGCGACGCGGTTTTCAGACGTTTTCGTGCGAGAGCACTGATTCTGGAGATCCCGCACTGTCAGCGAGCGACAAGCTACACGGTTGAACAATCGATTACAGAAACATGAGGGATAATAGATTCGAGAATGTCTCGACAGCAATTTTCAGATCGTTACTGAACTTATAGTGAAGAAAATTTCGAGACGCATTTATATGGGTGAAATTTGTTCAATTAAAATTGTTATTAAATCGACAATCGAAATTATCGCTTTCATGTTCAATACATAACTGATGTAAATTTTTAATATATTCAGATGAAAATAACAAATTTAAAAAAATGTTACTACGCGCTTTTTTTCCGAATGCGCTTTTTGATTTGACGAATTCCATTGCTCGCGAAGTTCGCTCGCCGTGATTTAATAGGATTATTCTATTTGAATTTTTTGACGTCGCTTCGCACGTAGTTATAATTGACTGAAATCAGAATAGGTAAAAGCCTTCCTATTGACACAGTGCGGAGGAAGGCTTTTCGATCGATCGATCAAATGGACATGCGAAAATGAAGAATGTTCCCTCCAAATTTTTTCAATTCTAGGAATTCTTTCAAAGGGATTTTCATTTTACGTAATTTAAAAAACGAAAAATCTCACATAAAATATGAAGCATGACAGCGTTGCGTTACAAAATTCGCATGCCATTGCATAACTTGAGACAATAATCTCGCTTTATTTCCGCACCCACGTTCGATAAGATCTAAACCACGCAAGAAGTTTCCGCAGGAGGCTGAATCCAAGGAGAGGGACCTATATTTCATACAAAGGAAGCCACGAAGAATATATCGGAGTTCGGAAATAAGGTTCCGAGCTTGAAAGCTCCTGATATCAAGACGTCGAGACGTTTTTGCTGATACGATGTCGAACCTAGTCTTTGTAACGATGTAATAAGTTCCAAAGTTTAAGTTCTTGCCGGCTGATCATTTTATCCCTGTGTCGCGGCGCACAAGGACGATCTCGTTAATAGATTCCAATTCACTTTAAGGTCTTCTTGCCTCGCAATTAAACAAAATCACTCGGTAGTCACAGCTAACTTTCAACTACTCAGATGCACCTGACTCGAACTAAAAGTTGGTATATTTTATTGCGAATGTATACATGTGCAGTTACATCAGCGGATTCGTCGCATATCGAAGAGATTCAATGTTAAACCTCACGAGAACAAAAAGATTAAAATCGATCGATATGAATACTTGGACACGGTCCTCCTATCATTGAATATAAAACAAACATACCGAACGCCATGTATAATACATTAATTTTAATCGAGTTATTTCCAGCATCGAAATCAACATGCAATGGAGAAACGTATTGAATTAATCATAACTCATAACGTATTAATGAATATTGACAAGCCATCAGTATATGTTTCAGCTCTCAGACAGCCAAATATAATTCACTGAATTATCAATATGTTTCGATTGAAGAAAACAGCTTGAAGTCACGGTCGCTGTTTATTATTAGTTAGCCATTATTCCTTCTTCAATACGTCATGTAGAAAAATTCTCCCACTTCTTGACACGTAAGAGCTGAAGTTAATAAATTATATATACTATATATATAGAAAAAATTTCAAAAATAATTCTTACATTATTTAAAGGCTGACGATCGTATGTTGATCGAATAATTATTATGGGAGCGACGAAAGCCGATGGCCATTAACGTTAACGTCGAGCAATGTTGCGACGGCTCATTCATCCCACTATCACAATTACTCCGATCGGCTTCATCACAAATTGGCTCACTATATCAGTGAAATTCCACCGGCGCATTCGGGCGACGATGTCGACGCGCGTGACGGAAGTCGGCGGAGCTTGCACGCGGGGTAGCTCACGATGGCGGAAAAGACTCGCGGCGGCTGGTGCGACTCTCGCGGGGTGTGAGAGAGAGACAATCGAATCGAATCGCACACATGTACAAAGGTCGCGGGGGCGAGGTTATTGCTTTCGCGCCGGGGTGAAACCGCGCGCGCGAGCGTGTGCGGGGCGTCACAACAAACGGAAGCCGGAAGTGGTCGCGGATCGATTCGAGCAGCCCCGCACGGTCGTGGACCTCGAAAAAGCCGGCAGCTCGTCCGTCGAAGCGCTGCCGCGGCGCGGCACGGCACGGCACCCGACACGAAACACCAGCCAGACTGCGTGGCGACCACCTGTGAGCTTCGTATCGGCGCCGGCGTCGCGACGCCCACGTAGGTACTATCCATCGACCGATCCGCGGCGGCTATACGCCGCTCCCCCGTGATAGCCCGCGTTCCCAGCGTCGAGTTGGTCAATGACGCTCGTTCTTTGATACCGTCGGTAATTTCCCAACTTGCTAGGAGTGTTATCCACCTAATTTGGTCGAATTGGTGTGAAAATTCTTTCTCTCCTTTCTTCATTTAGTTCCATTTTAAATAAAGCCGCTTTAATTCCCGACGCACAGATCATAGGATCGTCTTTTAATCATGTTGAAACGTAAAATGTTATTTTGTGATATACATTCCGCGCGTTATTAAAATTTTGCATAAATATGTCGAAGAGAATCGCAGCTGGAATATTGGAATAAAAAAATGAAGATATACTCTTTTATGCACGAAGACACATATGAACAGACAAAGCGTTTCCGTGCAGCGATTCTATGAAGATCGACATTACCTCGATTGCAGTTGCGCTACATTGTAATCGCTGTAATTAAGGTAATTATAACCTTGCCCTTTTCCGCCTGCGACTTTGCTATCTCGGAAATATTTGTGCCGGACTTGCTTTCAACTCGGAATATGTTTTATAATACTTTTTAATTAATCGCGATTCTTTATAATTTATTTAAAAACTGATTTTTTTGTTATTTTCAAAGATCGACAAAAATAAATAAAGATAAATAAAGCCATTTTCTCATTAGATTTATTTAACAAAAAAGTGAAACACAGTAAAAACACATTATATTAGAAAATACATTATTTTATATCCTATTAATGACATTAATATTGGATTTTTAAAAATGTGTGCCTTTAGGCGGGCAACGAAACGTTTTGCTATAAAATTACCACTAAAACAATAGAGAGAAGAGAGAGAACCCACGAAACTTTATTTGTTATTTTCTTACCTCCATTGTGAAACACGTATATCTCAGAGACAAATCTCTCAAAATATCTCCAGGACGCATTCACGTGCCAAAAACTCAATTGCAATCACGGATTTGTGTATAACATTTTTACAATATAATATTCTACGTAAGAATATAACAAGCTATGTAAAACATTTCTTTTTACTTCAATATTAAGCACTTCAACATTATATTCATTTGTGGCCGCTATTGCAATTTAAATAAAACGTGATTTGTTAACGTCACACACAAGATATTCTATCGAAAATTGATTTAATATGGTCGCATCGAACGAAATATTGTTTTATAATGGTTAGGCACGGAGCTGAGCCGCGTCGAGGCACTCGCGTCGCGCTTCGCGTCTCCCGCGCGAATAATCGTGGTTCTATGATGGTCGCACGATACAGTCGCAATCCTTTCTCTTTCCGAATCGCGAGTTGGCAGTGGATACTCTTGGTGATCGAGGCGAGTAACTTAATAATATATGCGAAAGCGTTTCGTGCCGAGCTTATTTTCGATGTAAATCGAAATTATAACTTAAACACAGTTAAATTTAAACACGACTGACATTAACTCGCGTACAAAAGTACGAATCAGTTTCAATATTTTTTTGCAGTATCATTTTTCACCAATTTTGTTTTTTTATTTTACAATTTTCTCTCGCGGCTTTTATAAAGTGTCTTTTCGTCGGAATATTTGTCTTCTTGTCCATCAGACTCCTTTGAAGTCTAACACACCGGTCTTCTTCTGTCTAGCATATCGAAAACGAAGACAGATTACTGCGGACACTACACTGAGAGAAAAAAATAGTTGGAATAACTATAATCTCACTATATTTTATAGTGAATTTTGGCATCAACTATATATTTATAGTTTAGTTAAACATACAAAATATAGTAAAATGAACACAGATTTATAGTCAGCCTTACTATGACAAGAGTAACCATCTTTAAAACAAAAAAATATATTTATTTCGAAATTTTATTACTATTTTTTAACTATAATTTGTTTCTTAAGATGCAGTCTATGATTATAAATATTTTCTCGTATCTGAAAAAAACACTTACCTTGGTGGGATCGAACTCGGGACCTCTGGATCGTGAGCCAACTGCCTTACGTGGTAGACTACTTCTTAGTTTGATGAAAGTGTTATAAATAGTCTACATATGTCATAAAATCGCGCACTACGCGATAATAATAAAATAATAATAAAAATATAGTTATCTGAACCAATATTTGTAAAATATTCTAATTGTATTGACTATTAATTCTTAACTTG
Organism: Temnothorax curvispinosus; assembly: GCF_003070985.1. Lineage (NCBI taxonomy): Eukaryota > Metazoa > Arthropoda > Insecta > Hymenoptera > Formicidae > Temnothorax > Temnothorax curvispinosus. The sequence goes on along the minus strand of NW_020214855.1, from coordinate 126,093 downwards.
GTGGACTTAAAAATGGTTACTTTCTCTTATCATTTTATATTTGCAATCCTACTATATTTTTACTTAAAATGATTATAATTTATGGTAAAAATTTTACATGGGTTAGTTATACTATGTCTATATTGTTATTATAACCAACATTATGGTAAAAATTTTACATGGGTTAGTTATACTATGTCTATATTGTTATTATAACCAACATTATGGTAACATTTACTATAAATATGATAATTATAACTATAATTATTTTACTATGTCATTATAGTTCTAAATACCATATATTTTTCTCTCAGTGTATAGGGCGGCAAAATACATGCAAAGGGTTTTCCTCGAGTTCTGCACATACGAGTACTCTGCCCGCCCATTGAAACTTCAAAGAAATTCACAACTAATAATAGACGTGTTCTTACTTTTCATCTATCGTGATTTCTCTCGTTCCCCGACAGCAGCTCCGTTTTAGATACATGCAAAGAAATATATTTCTTTGACGACAAGACTTTTGTTCGGCAATTTTTTGATCGAATCGCGCGTTTTGCATTTTTATCCTTTATCATATTGTTCGCGAATTGGGAATTGTGATGTTTAATCATATTTTGAGGAAACCGACGGCAAACTGATACAAATAAAGATAATAATAGAGATGGATAAATTTATATTTGGCAAGGTTTTGAGTATGTCTTCTCCTTTTTTTTTAGTCACATGAAACTACAGTTCAATGCTACGCTCGGTGAACGTAGTACACGCATGCACCATGCGCGCGTGTATACAGCGTCCGGACCCAAACGCGATCCTCTCGTTTTTACTCACCGGTCCTTGACTCGATTTTTGGGTCGTTGCAATATAAATACAGGCTGGTCGATAAGTTCAAGGTTCGCGGCACGGTCGAACCGAAGCCTCCGCGCATTTATCAGCTCGTTAACCGCTTCCCTTTCACGTACAGTTTGAAACACACCGCGCACATTTTTCTCGTTTACGCAAGATTAATTGGCGCCGTCAGCCGTAAGAGCCATTTTTCAAAACGTACGCGATGGTGAAAAATTTATAATTTAGATGGGAAATTATAGGTGGAGCAAGCGCAATAAATTTTAACGGAGTTCCAAAAATTAAAAGGATTGAAATTTATTAAATAATCATATATATATTAATTATTTAATATCTTGAAATAGATTGAATCGTACTTTTATATTGTTTATACATATTCTGCGTTTTATGTTTATTTACGTTTAAATTTTGTATATTTCTTTGAATTTTAATTTTATGACTCTTCTTTGTAAATTATTCTATGTGTATCGTATCGCTTTTTATGTTTTTTGCAACGAGTTTTCTAAAACCTCTAGGCTACATGTGAATGCAATGCATTCCATGCCGTAAGCTATTTCATGCGTTTGCTACACGCAACCAATTTAAAAATCGATACAACTGGCGTGGAATTGTTTTGCTAGAAAGTCATTGACCGAGAAACCAGCGTAGAAAGTAGCATTATTTTGATTAAGAGCCACACAACAAATTCCGTGATTGACAATGATCATTTGCGAAAGCGTGTAACAGTTGCAAATGCGCATACGTATAAACAATCCCATCAGTCGAATCATTAGAATTTTAGATTACGTTCGTGTTAACTTAAATCGTGTCATTGTTTTTGTGCAGTTTGCGTTGAATACGTGAATACGTTGAATACGTGTTAATAATTAGAATTGTAAATTATATTATAGCTTTCGGAGCATCTGGTATTGGTTTTCAATATCCAACGCGCGCAAGAAATTTTATATCGACGCGTTCAAACTTCCACATTCGTCCGGCAAATTCTATAATACCTATAATCAATATTCTAATTCAGCAACTCTGTAATTTCTATCTGCTATGAAACTCCAATTTCATACTATCATTTACATATTTCACTCGCGATATTTGGGATCGATTACCATCTAATTAAAATCCGCTATTATTCGCAACGGCTTGCGAACAAATTGGCAAAACTTTTCAGACATCGACATGCACGTGACACAGGCCGAAAAAGTTCACCGATCGTCGCGCGCGCAACACGTTATCTCGATACAAGACACCCGGCACAAAGATCCAAGAAAGCACTCGTAAGACACCCGTGGAAATCCCACATGACAGACATATACTCACGTGTTCATTAAACGAGGATGAAGCTCTGTGCCATGGGCAAGTCCCTGACCTTCCGGAGTCGTCCCGAAGGTAGGACGATTCCTCGCCGAGGAAAGCTCCCCCTCGGAAGTACTCCGAATTCTTGCTGTTAACCGTCGATTTGCAGGGGATGTTAAACCTCGCTGGACGTAACAACGCCGATCGCGCTAGTTCGGAGCAACGTGCCGGTCGGCGCTGGGTGGATGTAAACAAGGAGACCCCGAGCTTGCGCCCTGTTCGGAAGAGCTGCCGCCGCTCTTTCCGTCCTTTCCGGTGGGCGACTTCTTCGTCTTTTCACCCTCTCTTTCTCCCTTATCTTTTCCTTTTCTCGCGTCGCGATCTCGTATTGCGTGGGCCTCACGCCCGTTCGCGTGTGCGTGCACGATTCCCGGCGAGTTTGTGCCGGCCGGCTGATCTGTCCTCACTCTCAGTAGTCTCAGTACGTCTGCGACGCTGCGCGGCCGCCCATGGCGGTGTAATGGCGACGCTCAGTTGGTTATGGGGGTCGCCGCGCGCGCGAAGCCACCCCCATGCAATGTGGAAAGGCGATCAATACCTAACTTCCCGCGATTCCCGCTTTTCCACCCCGTGGACGTTCCTCTGTCCCCCTTCGACAGCGTACTGTTGCGCCTATATTGATGTTGTCGGTGCCGGTGGTAGGCCTGGCCGCTCGCAGGGGTAGTAGCGATGACGATGGTCGTCGCTGCGTCTAAACAGCCTCGTGGAGCGAGCGCCTGGCTCGCTTCACCGGGGTGGACGCGTAGGGAGGACGGAGGTTTCAGGGTTATTACAGGTGGAATGGTAGGGTTAACGCGAGCGCGCCGAGGAGACGAACCACGCGCGGTTCTTTGTCCTCTTTTTTCCCATCGTGAAACTTCACGCTTGTAAAAAGCACGAAGCGAGCTAGATATAGCTAGATATAGCTGACTAAAAATTGAAAATTTTATACTCAAAATTTTATTGCATTTTTCATCCCGTTCAAATTAATTAATTAATCAATATCCTTATTACTTCAGCTTATGCCAACAAGTGGACTTGGTTTACAATAATAATAATAATCCTAGTACTAATTTCTATCTTTTTTTTCTTATTCTAACTTCTTTCTCCTTCCACAGTTTTTTCAACACCTCTCCTTTTGCCATAATTCGTCTTTTCATAACCTATCCTATTATATTTCCTTTTCGTTTCTTCTTAACTCTATAAACCGATCTTTGGTATGTTTACAATCCTCTATATAATGACTAATGTTATCTCTTTTGTCCGCAGAATACATACAATGTTTCCTCTTCTTCTAACCAATACTTATTACCTTCCTCCATATTACCTCACATATCGTTCTTATTAACGCTCTTACATTATCTCCCATATTTAACTTTTCTAGATTTTCTCTCTTCAAATACCTAGGTCCATCCAATCTCACACATACAATTCTTTATATCTTTTATTATATCTGGCCTGCGTTATTCTAACGTTCAAATTAATCAAACAACAAAGTTTCTTTGCGTATATAAATAGCACGTAATAATAAGACATTATGGGATATAATTAATTATAGGAAAACGTGTTTGATGTTATTGCTTTTCTGTCCAAACTTTTCGGTATTTTCCGTTATGGCCGTTGACGAACCCAAGCCAATTTGGAAGCAGTCCGGCGCGTCTATTGATTTTATACATTACGACTTAAACGGCTCCATGTAACGTTGGATACGGGATTGTATCGCGGGGTTTGACTAAAATGCACCCTCTTTCGAGTGCCCGGAACCCGGCGGCAACACCGACGAGGGGTGGATTTAGTCCGTAATTACCGGGTACTTCCCCCACGAACGATCATCCACCGGGCTGGATGGAAAACGATGCTTTGCAGCAGCATAACAGCGAATACTTATTTCTTTGTCTTTTGGTTCTTGGTTTTTCACGAAACATGAATATTCGCGTGCCGCTTATTTATCTTTTACTTTGCAGCCGCCCCGATCGAGGAGGATCGTGGTGATGTTATAACGAGGTTAATTTGCAAGCGAAAGTAGGGTAAACTTTTTACGCGGCATCTACCTCGTAGAATCGACTGGCAGGCTATTTTTATTGTTACGAAGCATCATAATTAAAGTCCACCGTTCATGATCGTCGTAATCCAGTTTTATCGGTTATTCCCTGTTTATGAGACATTAACTGTTTAGCTGCGGCACATAGAAAACAATTATTAATAAAGAATATGGAAATACACTGCAATCGCGATACGCCTCTCTAGCTTATCACTATCTTATTAATCCATTTCTAACTGCGCGATTTCTTTTACTAATTACTACGCATTAGCTAAATAATAAATATGTGTGCAACAAGTGCTGACACGCTTCTATGTATTATTAGAAGCATCTAGACATCTTCGCGCTCCCGTAAGAACGGTCGCGTTCCCGCTTTATGCATTTTCCGGGCAGGAGCCGATCGACGGATCGCGGACAACGCCTACGAAAACCGGGAACACACCCACGCGGGACATTATGGGCATTAAATCGACCGCATAAGGGTCGTATCGTTCGCACGCTCTCTTATGCAACGATCCTCTCACGCGCCACGATAAAAACACAGACACGTCCGCATGTACATCCCGTTCGCGTTCTCGCGGATTCGATTTCACGCTCTTGCCGCAGCTCTCGTATGGAGAATCTACGAAGTCAACGAGAGATCTCGGTTGCAAAAATAATATTTGCATCGTATTTTCAAGTCTCGAAAAATTGTACAAGTAATATTGTACAAAGTATATATATATATATATATATATATACTATAAATTATACAATTATATAAAGTATTCGGATTGTACAAGTAATTGTATAGGCAGACGCAATCTAAAATTAAAGCAACAACATTGAGTCCAGAGAATTATTATTACTAGTAATTTAATACATTTCTGAAACTAAGGGAGCAACGAGAATATATTCAAAAGTCTTTAATAAAGACGATGAGATACCGAGTATTCAGAAACATTTTTAGTATTGGCTGTAATCAAAAGTTAACGAAGCAACAAAATTTTTGTACTCGCGCGAATTATGTGAGGCATTTTAGTCGATCGAGTTTACTTGATAGTGTAATTAAGAGCTCATACTCCATATATCAATTTAGCTAATTACGTCTTAAGAGTACTCAGGGGAGCGTTTCTACGTCAACGACATATTCAATATGGAACAGTTACTATCCTCGCGTGTGCATTTTCAAATATTAAAACGTAAAATTAATTCAATTAGTTCAACAGCATTCAGTATGCAGTAAAATATATTAATATTGCTCACAATATTTGTTTCAGACAGTGCATTAATATTATTACTGCAATTAATACTGACAGTTCATTAATTTCGAAAGTAATGCTTAATAGTGTCTGTAAATTAATTAAGGATGCAAGTGCATGTGAGAGCACTGCACAAGAGTCTATACTCCATTTAAATGTGTTTCTAACGCATTTCTAACATTTGAATTGTTTAACGTTATAAAATACATCTATATGTTAAATAGCAGAATTAGAGATAATTATACTGGAGTTATAGATAGTGGCATCATATAACACAATTATACATATATTAATTACAATAAAGCTACAGTTACGCTATATACAATCGTAATTTAGTCGTGTGGTTTATCGTATAAATTGATACGTTCCTAGAGATTCAATTCGCGTGAGATGGATTGGCGCCGCGAAGAGAAAGTTGAATCGCGATGCGGTTCAACTTCATTTCCATTAGATTCAGTTTGAGGGTCGGTCATCGGGCGACCTTGGATCCGAGAAAGGCCTTACCTCAACATTGAGAGATCACGAATGCGTTCGCGGAATTGACTCCGGAATCGCGGGTATTTAGGTCAGCTCGGCCACACGATTCTCTACTATTTGAATTATTCTCTCGTCGTCGTCGCATTGTTAATGACTGCCAATCGTAATACGAAGCAAATCATTACGTAGAAAGTCTGATTTTAAATATCTCGAATTGCCTACATTTAAAACCTTATTTTATTTCCGTCGTGAAATAAACGTAATAGAAATGCGGTTTGTCAATTGAACATTATCTGTACTTTCTAACTTCATGACGATTGATATCGCGATTTCATTGGTGAAAAAGTGATTGCGATTGGTGATAAATAAAGAGAAACGTTTCGTTATTGCGGACGAGTGTATTGCAATTCGTAAGGTACAAATAGTACAAAGGGTATAAAGAGTACAAACATTGCGTAGGAACTAGATTATGCGGACATAGAAAAAGTACAGTTCAGAGACGTGATATAGTAAAGAGAGCTTCCTCTCGTGTTTCCTCTCTCCTCTTATATCACTCGCAAAATTGCGAATTGCGTCCTTCGTGATTTCGCCCTGATTTTATCTTTTTACGGGAGGATTCATGCCGAGATCGTAAACGCGTCAACAATGTGCATGAGAGAAGTCTATCCGAAAAGGACGAGTCTACTGCAAAAGGCTTTCTCTTGCAATATTTGAAGTAAAGATATAGAGCGGTCATTATATAAATATTATAAATACTTAGGCTGTGTAACGACTGAATCTAAATCATTATATTAATATTTACTTCTGAAGTCTTGTTGCTTGGATATCTGCTTGGATATTTTTCGTATCGCTTCTTATTGCGATTTGGTATTCTGACTGCTCTATTTAGGACGAAGTTGTAGGCGAGAGAGAGAGAGAGAGAAGAAGTGAAGGAAAGAATGAACATGGGATCTCGGCACGAGTCCTCGGGACTCTCAATAAACGTAACATGTCGCGCGTAAATCCTATGTCAGATTATAATAAATATTATATAATAGAACAACGTAATAATAAATATATTTATATCTTGTATATATAAATATGCGTTATGTATATATGTACATATATGCATATATATGTACACATATATGTATATATGTATATGTATATATATGTGTGTATAGGAAGAAACATGTCGACACAACTAGCGCTAAACACCGAGAGAATTCGCTTTTATTGTATATTCTCCACCATTTATTTACAGCCGTCTTAGAGAAACTATATCTTACAAAAGATCGACTGCACCGACCGGATAACTATGAATTCGCAACGGCGATAATCGATATCGAAGCTTCTAGCACGAAACACGTATTATTCATGAACGCCTACATTTCCATTAAATCTCGACTTCTTCCCCTTTCTCTCTGTCTTTTCTTTTATTTCATGTACATACAAGCACGCACTCGCAACACACGCACGCACATATACGCATACATACACGCGCTCACGCATACACGCATTCACCCGTACGCGACCACACGTCAATTTGTTCATTTCCTCATTCTCACTTGCTTCTGTGATCTTCTCATCATCACATATGTGAGTTGAACATGAAAGAAACTCGAGTAGGTCGCCTCTAGTTTCGAGATCGCGTGTCGATCGCGATCGATCTTGATCCCCTTTATCTCCTATCAGCTCAGACAGCACTCTTCTTGACGGATTTTAAGGCTTAATGATATGATCAGCCATTGTACTGCACTCCTTACTTCGAACGTCTTCACTTTTTTCATCTCTATATCGTTCTACTTTTGAAAATTACGCGAGTCTACGATGGACACTCGTGCATCGATTTGATCCTGATCACTGAGTTTTCTGTGAGAGCCGGACGCAAAATTAATTTCTCTTGATAATACAAATTCAACGACGACAATAAAATGTTCGTGTATTGTAAGTCACGATCGTAACAGCGCGGTACTAATTATTTTTCTTTCTATAATACGACTCAATTTCTACGATAATATATCTAAAATTATATTTATAAATCTTCTTGTGCGTACATCTTTTTAGATATAAAAGGACTAAAATTCTGCGATTTAAATTCTTTTTAGAATAGTTAATATCTATATGGTTCTTTCTTTATTGAATTATACATGGACATCGTGCAAGGCGCTCGAAAATATGAAGTTCGCGGATCGATTTCGCGAATTGATTTCGAGTTTGTTAAATAGAAAACCGAAAGAAATAGATTCTTTTCAGTTAGAGTTGGTTCTTTTATCAGTATATTAAAATATTTCTAATTCCTGCGAGATTTATTCAATTACATTTAAAATCTATGTAATTGTTTCACTTAATAATGGCCAATAATTTTATTTATGAAATCCACGTTCACGAAAATTTACAAATAATAATCTACCAAGATTTTGTTGCTTGCGCTATTAAACATACTCGTAATCTACTTTCCCCGTCGTAATTTTAAATGTCGATTCATCTGCATATACGCAACAATTGTTGTTTAAGCTGCAGTTTGTACTACGTGGAAGACGGATATCCGTGAGAGTGTCCAAGTGCCTTGAATTACGAGCACCAAACATTCAGATTATACACAGCTAGGGGACTCGGTTCGATCAGTTCATAAAGTGGATCAGAATTTATGCTTATTGTTTTAGTGCTCTGACCATTATTCTCCTGACATTCATTTCAGTCTTTCGAGAGAGGGAATTCGACTGCTCTCGAACCCTCGCTCGTCAATCGGAATGGATATACAAAGGTTTATCGAACGAAAAAGATTCATTGTTCCCGTGTTGATCGAAATCCTATGCCGAACGTTTCGACCTGATTGATTCTAAGAAAAATCTAGCCCCTACTTCTAACGAATGGACATTTTGTCGCCTACAGAATTATGTGTTTGGATATCTGAACACGAGCGTTAATTCGAATATGTATAATAAAAATAATAATCAATTATGTTTCTCCGTAACTTTGTATTCGATTGTTTCTTTTTGGTCGATTGAATTGAGGACGTCTTCGTTTAAATATCTACAAGAGAAAAATTTAGAATGTATACATATAATAGGTATTGACTCAACATTTATATCAGTAAATTCCATTTCGAGGAGATTTGCAGATCTAACCAGTCAGATGAGAAGTACAATTTATTGTTTCACTTCCCAATAGGTATATTCTTTCATGTAGTAGATAAATGCTTTTCTTATCTCCTATCGATTGCGCACGGTATTGCCGGAATCGATACGAGATAACAGTGGAATCGTTTATTTGCTGTTATCGCGATGGAACTTTCCTTCTTTATCGAATGAAATTCACTTCTCTCGTACAGTGACTTTTGTTCTGTTATTTTTACTCCGCCAGAATTATCGCTTAGGGCTGTGATGGCAAGTGATAGACATCAATGCACACGTAATGTGCCTTCATCGCACGAATAGTGCGATTCTGCTAAGTTGATTCGTGTGGTTTGCAAATCCTCCCTCTTCGTGTCAGTTTTACAGGCGCGGTGAAGTCATCAGAGGCTATTTACAGATATCAATGGCGGATAAGAGTATTATTTACGTCGAAATCTCTAAAAAGTGTTCTAGGGATCAAGGAGATTGTGTATAATATGCTTCGATAAATCGGCTTATCAGCAATACGCTCTCAATACGCATTTATGCTGGAATTTGCTAAAATTGTTCTTTTGACGCGAGTTATGTATTTTTCGGCGAGACGGTGATCCTTTTTAGAAAGTGATATTAGAATTACAAGAATTACACAATAATATCATTGATGATACTGTGTAAATTCTTATGGAGTCGCCAACATTTATACCGACGAAATGAATTTATACAGGACTAACTAGAACACTGACCGTCGATAAATGACGAAGTAACCTACTGTTTATGGGACAATTAGCCTTTATGAGTATCTTTCTGCCGCGACGTCTTCTTCTCTAATTGCGATCAAATTACGTATGTAATATCGAGACCCCGAATCCATTTATTATTATATATATACCGTTAGCTTTCCGAAATATACCCTGAAATCGATACAAATTACGTGCGTATGAACTGTCGTGTACGTATTTAATGCTTCAATCATGTTCGGACGCCTAGAAAAGTTCTGTCCGTCTAAAGATATCGATGTCTACTTCTTAACGCGTCGCCCGACGGATTCTTCCCCTTCAAAACGATTTTTGCAATTCGACGTTTTTCTCGATCACATGAAATACGCCGGATCATTCTCCGCAATGGCATCAAGCCGCGACAGTTGACTCTTAGGACGCTGTGGGAATCCACCGGTCTTCCATATGACCTCACGGGACCCCTTGCGTCACATGTAGGTCGGTTTCACCTTGTAGGCCCGCTTCCACACCTCGCACAGGCACACGGTGCTGTGGAACCTGTAGAAGATCGCCAGCGGCATGGAGACGTGGGTGATGATCGTCCACGCCCACAGGCCGTAAAAATGCAGCTGCACCGGATGCGATTCCGCCCGTGACTTCTCCAGCGTGTTGATCGCCCACATAGCCAGATTCGTCACCAGCAGGAACGTAACGATCTCCCTGCCCGGCTTCCGGCGTATCTGTTCGGCTGTGGCGACCGTGCGCCTCGACGCGTCCAGAATGAAGATGGTCTGACAGGTGGTCTGGACGACGCTGGCCAGAGCGGTGACCAGCACGAGGACCGTGTGCTTCTGCAGAGTGAAGTGACCGCCGATGATAGTGAACGTAGAGTAGATGAACATGCCGGTTTGTGCGGCCACCAGGAGGATGTTGTCGAGCTCCAGATTTCTGCTGCCGTCGTAGCGCAGCTTGCGCATCTGGAACATGCCGATCAGCGTCGCCAGGGTCGACATCCCGTAGAGCGTCAGCTCGCAGATGTTCACCTCGGTCACGGCGAGGCCGACCAACTCGGGCCGCGAGATGAGGACGAAGAAGAGGATGAGGGAGATTATGGTCAGCACTAGAATCAGAATGCCCACGAAGAGGCCCTTGTGCGCGCGGGCGCAGTCCACGCTGTAATGGTGAGGCGATTTCCTGCGGATAATTAAAAGCTCGTCATTTGAAGTTAGTGAATTAAATGACGTTAGGTTCTAGTGGCATTTTATTGTGGCGTTGCTTTACGTAGGATATTATTCGCGATCGACTCTCTGATAAGCTCTGTGCGTCAGCGGAATTTGTTCGTAAACTGGGATTTACGTCATTTACGTGCTTCTGTAGCATGTATTATTCCCACAGCCGTAAGAGTATTATTACTATAGCGTATATATAGGCGAATGTATTGTCATTGTATACCTGTAGGCGTGTGCGTGGTGACGCGGCGGCGTTGCAGGCTGCGTGAATCCGACTTTCGATATGTTTTTCCACATTACATATAAAATGGCCGCGCAAATCAAGCTATACTCTATCGTGCACGGAAAGAGGAAGGGACTGGCATCTTGCACCAACGATCCCATTATATTCGTCCTTCTGCATTCGAACATGTGATGGGGTCCTTTGAGACCGCGCGGTAGTCGCACGTGTTCTCCGTGATGAGAATGGATATGACCACCGAGATGAAGGCCTCCTTTCGAGCCTGAAAAGTTCGAAAGTCAGACAGTTCCGTAGAATTGTAATGGAAGAGATCGTGTTTAATGGAAGATCATGTTTACCTAGTCTGTGGGAGATTCTAAGGGAGTTGTTCTCCGGATTGTAGAACGTGAGGATCTCGTGTTTCGTTTCCTGCACGAGAACGTTCAACCAAACAGACAGATTCGTGCCGATCATATGCATTAGTCCGAAACGCGCAACGACGCGATGACGATGAACCTTCATTTGCTAGAATATGAGGCAATCTAATGTAAGATTGATAGTAAAAATAATTTTGCTCTCAAAAATATATAATCTTAATCACTTTATTTACATCAACGTATTTTTTAATTAAATACATTCATTTCTGTGTTAATTGTTGTATATATACATAATATGGTTGATTCTAATAACAGAGGAAAGAAACAAGTTACCTTTAAGAACATATCCTTTTCATCCGCAATTTTTTTAAATAGAAATTTATCGTATTAATTCTTTTAAACGTCATATGAAGCGATAAGAGTTTAAGTTGGTACAAGAATGACATTAATAGAAATAGAAAGTATAGTATGATATCGATAGGGCACTAGAGCGTTCGGATAGTCACGTTCTACTGTTGTTCTCAGGGTTGTTCACCCTTCTGTTTCATTAACCCCGTAACCGGCGAGCCTGTGTTAGCTCGGTACTTCCGTCAGTGAATTTCCTATCGAGTTACAGTACATCATCGGAGTTTTCCAATATATAACATGTGCAGCGATTCTCAAGAATGCATAGTATAACTTTTTATACATATAATCTTATAAACTTTGTTGTTATATTAATTTTGTGGTTGTTATATAATATTTTTTTTATTTACTTTTAAATGAGTTTTCCTTTAATACGATTTTAATTCAAAATTTAGTCGTATAAAGATACAATGTAATGTTAAAGATTGAAAAGTTGAAAAGTGAGAAACAGTGACCCTCGATATTCTCGCTGAGAAAAGTTAACTTTGAAATCGATCAAAGGGTTTGTCATCAAGAGAAAGGTCGCGAGTCGTGGGAACACGGCTCGTGCAGATGTCATTCACATTCAGCGCCCACTCACCTCATTGTTCAGGAATATGAAGTACATTTGGATGAAGATGAAGGCCATTCTCGTGGCAGGCGTGAGCGCCAGCATGATGTTGTGACATTTCGTGTTCTGTTCCAACTCGAAGTACTGGCCGAATTCCAATCCGGAATAGATCATCGAGCCGATGCCGAACGCGACGGCGCCCATTCGCAGATAGAAGCTACCGTAGTGCTGGACCGGACGTACCGGATTCACGTGCGGGTATCCGGTCTCAGGCGCGTCGCTGTCGCCGCCGGCGCCGCTCGACGATCTCGACGAGTCCAGATCGCACACGTCCTTCTGCTTCTCTGCTTCGCGAATTTACGATTTATGGAGAGAACCGGTTAATTGCGGTCAGTTATTACGCGGCAACGAACGCCGTCATTACGTTCGAAATTGGTGTACCGCCTTCGGCGATCGCTCTCGTTTCGGCGATCGCTGCCGGCCGAGAGAGGAATTTTGACGAGAGGAGCGAAGCGAGGTCATCATAATGATATATATACATAATGTTGCGTCACCATGCGCGTGAATGTAGATTGATCGGTATGTAAGGCTGCGATTGCCAAAGCGGCGGTCTGACCACGGCGAGCTTTATCTACTTCCACACGCGTGGAACGCTCTACGGAGTACGCTCGCTCGTAAAAGCCGAATCGATATTTCCTACGAGTCGGAAATATTTATCGCGGCAGGTAGGGACAAGGGCCTCGAGTGAATTTTTTACGTGATGTCTTTGGACTCACTTGGTTTCGTCTTGTTATCGCTGAACAGCATGGCGTACATGTACACGAGGAAGATCATGCTGCCGAAGTAGAGGTAGAGATAGAATGCCTCGTAGAAAGACGGCGGTATGTACGTGGATATTACTTCCGCCATGGGAAAGGCGATCCCCATCACAACCAGAAGTTTCCCGTACAGCGCGCTCAAAGTGGTCGCCAGGGCGTCGCTGCAGCAGAAACGGAAATTGAAGCTGAACGAAACGCGCGGATCCACGTCGCGCGCGGATTAAATCCTCGCTCGAGGAAATAGATCCATCTCCGGCCGTATACTTTGAGGAATCACCACGCGCGCGTTCCTCTTCAGTTATACTACTTGCCAGCTATCAAACGGATCTCCATTCGAAATGCACCGACGAGGAATTTTATAAATCCGTCTATAAACCCACCGCCGGCCTTTATCGGGCGAAGGGAGATTGAAATCAGCGAACCGCGTCGAATGGACTAATATGATTCCCTTTATACATATAAATCCTAGACGTATCTCATTTATTGTCGCAACAAGTTACTTTTATTCGTTTTGATTGAGAATTAAAAGAGTCGCGATGTACGATTTTTTTCTGGCGCAAAATCTGCACGTAGATATAAAGGCTCCTTTTTTCGGCCCTGACCCAGATTAAAAAAACATCTTTTCTCGAAGGAATCATTGAAAACGAGAGATTGAGGGCAGCCGCGCGCGAATGATGGATCGTTAGCTCGATGCCCATCATCGTGTAACATTACAAGCGGAGGTACCATTGGCCGCAAATACATCCACCCCCGTAAGAATTGGCTCAATTACGAGTAATCGCGTGGTCGCCTGTACGCGTGTATTTGATTCATAAAGTGCCGGTAATTGCGATGCAGACGTCGGTCAGGATAACCTGGAGGATCACGTGAAATTTCCGTGGCGACCGGCATTCCCCCTTCGCGTGTATCAGAGGACGAAAGCGAATTGAAGTCGCAAATTTTGACAAAACGCACGGCAGAAGAACAAATTCGAGCTATGAGAAAAGATAAAGAAAATTTATTTTATTATGCAGAACGTATCAATAAGTAGTAGTTATCTCGTCGAATTAATAATTCTATGAATAAATAACGTTGCATTTGCAGTTTTAAAATTCTATTTATTAATTATGTGCAGAAATTTATGATATTATTCGCTAATATGTATGATTTCGCAAAGCGTAACTAACACCATAAATTTCTACACATAATTAATAAACTATAAATTTCTGGGTTTAATAATTCAATTAATATTTATGGCACCTCGCGTTGGCGCAGCTGCAAACGAGATTATTATACACACGGATGCGGTTATTACATGAAATTATTATACACGCACTCTTTTGTTGTGTATAAATAATGATATTCTATGAATAATGAAAACGGTTAAAAGAAGATTAATAATTGCGTGTAATGCTAGAAATTAGTTTCGATTAGGCGTACAATGTTAGGAGAAGGCCCGAATTGATCGGGTGACGGTACATCGACCTCGATGCGATGGTGAAACGTTTGATCCGCTACTCACCATCCAAGGTTCTTCCACTTCCGCTCGTCGGTGACCTCGAGGAAGGTCGGCGCCGGATAGCAGACCGCCGGAATCGGCTGTGAGGAGCATGGTAGGGCCAACGCAAACTGGGGTGGCCGGTGAACGCGAGAAGGTGAGCTGCTGCTGTGTCTAGACAGCGTTTCCGGCGAGACGATTACCGCGGATGGTGAGGCTGGTGACGGTAGCGCGACCGGCAGTCCTGGCCAACTGCATAGAACATGTCTACTATTATCTCGTATCTATTGGTATCGCGTTATTATTTTTTTTTTCATTCAACTTTTCGCAAAATTATGACATCCCTTAAGGTCCGTATTCCACGTATTTCTTCATTGAGAGAAAGATATCTTACGCCAAATGATTGATTTATGTCTACAAGGCGAGAAGTATATAATGGATAACAATTTTTATATCAGAAATTTCTTTCGAATTTTTAAATTGTTTTGTAAATTATTTCATCCGTTCATATTTGACGATTGTCACAAATGTAAAAAGATATCTGAATAAAAGCAGTAACTATCAAAGGTGAATTGAGAAATATGGAAAATCACATTTAGTACTTACAATACGATTACAGAATACGAATACGTATTTTAAAGTTAAGAAAATGTAAATTTAAAGACACAATTTGTTTTGTGCAGCAAGCATATTTCAATATTTAAATAAAGATAAATTTCGCTTTCAAGTGTAACACTTATATGACGTGTGAAAGATGTCTATCTTTATTTTTTATGAGATGGAAATTGCGATCAATTTTGCGACCACGGCTTCTTTCCCAACATTAGCGATTTTAATTAATTAATTACTCGCTCAATAAGTTCCATATCCTCAATTACCTATTTTTTGAAGTAGAGGTTTTATATAATATATCCTTCTAGCAGCGATGAATTCATATAACTTTAATTCTACATTCACATAATCTCATGATCATATTCTATTCTTTTTTTTAATTAATCGCGTTGATAGTTAATTAACTCATATATATATATGTACATATATTTCTTTGTTAAAGCCATAATATACATGGCAGCAATGAGTATGAGTTAATTAACTATCAACGCGATTAATTAAAAAAAGAATAGAATATGATCATGAGATTATGTGAATGTAGAATTAAAGTTATATGAATTCATCGCTGCTAAAAGGATATATTATATAAAGCCTCTACTTCAAAAAATAGGTAATTGAGGATATGGAGCTTACTGAGCGAGTAATTAATTAATTAAAATCGCTAATGTTGGTGAAGAAGCCGTGGTCAAAGTTGATCGCAATTTCCATCTCGTAAAATGCATAAAAAATAAATATAGACATTTTTCACACGACGTATAAGTGTTACACTTGAAAGCGAAATTTATCTTTATTTAAATATCGAAATATGCTCGTTGCACAAAACAAATTGTGTCTTATATATATATAAAAAGATATAAAAAAATAAAAGCATAGAAGTGCGTATGCACTTCGTGAAAACCTACGCGCCCGTCTGATTTAAGGTCAACGCGGTGCCATAATGTTTGACACATTACATTGACACTGGCTGCAGGAAGAGACCGACTAGTGCTGATGGCTTTGTGAGTATCATTAGATGACGTAGCGTTAACTTTCTAACACGGGTCATTTATCTAATAATAGTTGTGGCCGATCTATTTAATCCGACACGTGATAAAACGTGATAAAAACGTGCTTTTCGCTCTTTACACGCGCATACAAATGCATTTTGCATTTCAATATAAAAATAAAACCTGATAAAAATGTATTATGTCACAATTATTCCAGCTGACTGTTGACATTACAACAGTATTAGTTTTATGCATTCTTAGATTGTATTTTCTAACTTTTAATATTCTCCGCTGTGCCATTTTAACTCAGTCATAAATTTCACCAAATTTTAATCAAAGTGACTTTAAAAAAAGGTCCACGCGAACAAAGCGGATTTGTTCATTGTCGCGCAACCATTATCATAGAAATTGCGCACTTTGACGCCTTCGACGGAATTCAGCGTTGTTCCGCATATTTTAGGAGAAAAACGATCCGGCGTACCGTTGACCTAGCCCCGATATGTCGGAGGTGGTTGAAAAGAGTAAGAAGAGGAACCTCGAACCTTTTACTAAGCGCATGCAGAATAGTGCAAAAAATATTTCGCAGCAACGTGGCTTCGGCGTGATATACGAAGGCAGCGATAGGCGGGCAGAAGCTCGTCTCTTGCCTCCGAGCTTTTTGAAATAATCACGTAGCGTTGCGAAGCGTTGGAGCGAGAGAGGGTGTCGTTGGCCGAGGGAAAAACGGGTAGAACAAGAGGGCACTGAGAGGGTTGATTCAGTGGTCGAGTGGCGTCCCTCGTTGCGAAGGGCTTGAGAACGCGGCGCATCGGCCCACCCTTTGGTGAAGATCTCTTCCCACTCTTACGCTACCTTCTACCCATCGACGTCCCTCGCGGCATCCCGTCCCTCAGCATCTTCTCCCTTTTTTTTCGTAACTTTTCTCGGCTGGATTTATTACATCATTAAAATTCTTTTCAGCGGACTTTGACACGACGCTGACCTGGTTTCTTTGCAATTTTAATTTGCTTATCGTTAGAAAGAACAGCAAAGTTCGGCGCGCATGAATCGATCGACGTTATACATGCTACAACTCAAAGTTTTATGCTTGCTTTCATTAAATTTACATTTAATTCAACTGACTGCGTTCTTTCCTAAAGTTAGAAATAAAGGAGAATGAAGAAACGAAAGATCTCTCTCGTAATGGATTCGTTATTCCCATGAAAAAAATTTTTTTAAAGGTATTATTTGCTGAAGACTCACATTTCCGTTCGCGCACTTGCCGAACAAACGTATATTTTCCGAATATTCTCACGAAAACGAATTGCAATTTTTCACCCGGTGTCGCATACATGATCTCACTTCTCGCGACTTTCCGAGAAATTCTGCAAAGACGTCGCCTAGCATTTCATTTGAATTCAATTGCCACGCACAGCCATTGTCAAAGTACATCTCTTATTCAGAAACTCGGGGACTCTTCGCGCAAAAGTCTCTTTGAACTTTGTGCCTGAGAAATTCCAACTCGCTGGCCACTCTCTTTCTCCGTCACTTTCCGCATATTACGATGGGAATTACGCTTCCGAGATTTCCACCAGAGAGGAACATCAATTCTATCGCTTGTCATTTCGTTATACCCGTCATCTGGTATTCTGCACATATCTCTCAATACTACTTCCTTCCCGTTTTCCGATTTATCCTACCTCACGCGGCGGGAAATTTTTCACGCGAGAATTCTCTTTTTTATTATAAAATAAGAATATAATTGATGTGTCCGTAAAAATATAATTCAGCGTTTAATTATAAATTTCGTTAAATCATACACAGGAAGGCGCGTATAAATAAAATTTTCGAGAAACACTTCTATACTCCTAGATACAACAGATATCGAGCGCGAGCGAAATCCTGATACCTGAGCGATGTCTCCTTGATAAGCATACCCGTGACCTTGGCTCGCACTTTCCTCGATCGTCTCGGTGGTACGTTGGCCCTCATGAACGGCCCTCACCAACGGATGACACTATCACGGCCCTCCGGCTCGTGACACGGCACTCCACGGACCCCGCATCACAAACTGAGGCCCTAACCGGGGCAGACCGGCTCCCTGACTATTGTATCTATCGATCCTTCTCTCTGCGTATATCATTTCTCTCTGTCCCTGCCTGGATATGCGACCGTTTGATAGCGAGCTCGTTAGTGGTGTATCAAATTTGCAGCGGCGTAACACGCCGTTACATCGTCAGCGCGCGCCAGCTGATCGCTTCGTTTCGGTTACGTGCCGGGAATTCGAGAGAAAAGGGGTTCGACGGGAAAACAGAAATCAACAGGAGAATTCGGGGGAAAAAAGGAAAGGGAAATAACCGGCAATGTGTGTTAGATGCAGAGCAAGAATTGTGAATATATTGATATTAGATGTAAGATATTTTAGATATTAGATATTAGATATCAGATATTAAATATTATTAGGACAGCTACACTAGTATAATACTATAACAAAATATTGTCTGAGTAAAATGAATAAGTCAAGAGAATAAAGAACATTTTTTTTATACGTGTAATTTTGTTGTTGAGAAAAATGAGTTGAAAAATTAGATAATTAATAATACGGTTCTTCTTAAATCAATTGTTCCTCTATTTTAAGAGATTTCCCAGAAAATTGCATATGTCGCATCTAAGATACATGAAAATACTGTACTCTAATATTCACATCGCTTCGACTTTTATTCCGTCTGCCTCTTGAGATCGGCAGCCCTCGTACATTTACCGGAAAATATCTGACGGCATTTCCCCGCCCCACCGCGTCTACCATTTTCCCATCAAGACGACAAATTCAACGCGAGTAAGAGAGGCTCTTTCGCGTTGGAGGATTGTGGAATATAAATTTTCCGTCGCCCGACACTTCTGGTATGACCGGAAAATTTTTTATCCCCCAACGAAACGAGGCGTATTATACACGATTGCATTTGCGACAATATTGTAATAACTTTAACGCGATGTCTGTCGATTCTAACAACTAAATTTCTTTGCGTTAAATTCTTCTTATTTTTAATAAATCTTATCATTTCGGTCGATGTATGTATATACTACATATAATATCCTTAGAAATTCGTGAAAATATATCACGATGTAAATTTCTTCCACTTTCCACCGTCGCGCGAAATGCGAATGTCGTCTTGAGTACATGTCTAAGTTGATTGAATCTGCATGTAAACCGACGGAATAAGCTGCTTTTCTGATAGATTGGCGAAGAGGATTCGGGAAGTTTCCGACACGACGGAGACTTGAGGAAGAGGGAAAGGTGGTTTTAGGAGGCCTCCGAAGGTCGAACCGGAAGCGAGAGGGAAGACACGAGCGGAGATCGAGCATAAGCCATAACCGAGTGACAGGTCAATATTAACTCTGACGCCGATGGTCGTTCCCGTACACGCGAATTCACGTTCGATATCCGGCGGAAGTAATCGAGTTCCGCGGATGGACCGAATACGCGCGCAAACCAGACATGCTCCCGCATGCCGGAATTCGAGAGGGATTTGGCATTCGGTCCGGTAAATCGGTTCCATTGGAGACGCCGACGCGACGAACAACGCGTTAAAAGCCACCGCGCGAACAAGGGCCGTCACATTATGAGAGATATTGCATAGGAACCCGCGTACTATTTTTCTTTCAGTTACACTGACAGACGCAATAAATTTTCGTTTATTCGAAATTATATATGAATACTAATTTTAGTTTGCGCGTGAAAATAATATTATGTATGTACATATTTCTAAACAATAACACGCTTGTGAATCGTTACGTTATGACATCAGTAATAGTAATTGTGCATGGATAAGAGAATTAGGGTCAAGACAGTTCCTCGAGTTCATCGAAAATGAAAAGGATATTCCACGTAGAATGGACGTGGGATTGATGGCGCGGAGGAAATCGGCGTGTTGCTGCGAAATCGCCGAGGCATTTTTCACGATCAAGTTTAATTGCCGGCACAGTGTACGAAGTGCACAGGCTCCGTACGCTGGGAACCGAGGGAAATGCGCGTTAATCGCAGACGGTGATTAATGCGGGACCGCCGGGACCGCCGCGCCGCGCCGGCGTTGGTCACTCCAATGAAGAGACGTGGAGAAACACCGGCTCTTTAGGGGAGGCTGTAATTTACGTTGCGGTGGCGCATACAAAGCGGTAACAATCGATACAAAACGGTCGAATCAACGGCGAAACGCTCGTTTCTTAATAATCTCGTTTCTGTACGACGCGCGATAAAACGTGAATATAATTTCTCTTTTTAATTAATCCTAGATTGACTTATTATATGTAAAATTGAAAGATTGCAATTAAAAATTCACGCTTTAAAAAATTATTTTGTCGCGCAAATTTACTGTTCGTTCGGTCTGTTTATTCACTGCCAGTTCCGGCTTTTTAATTAAGAAACTCGCGCGAAACGCGTCGCGCGCGGATCGTTAACGATCGCGAAAATTAGCAACGAGGGAAAGTATGTCTCGAGTAGCATATAGAGGTGGTACCGGGGGTAAAGGCACTTTCTATACTCACTCCTGCATGATCGTCGCGGTCGACGGTTTCTCGATTTCCGTACTAATCGTGCCACCGTCTGGCGTTCGAAGCGCGGCCTCCAATGCGGCCGCCTCCTCCTCCTCCCTTAACTCTTCCGATGCCTCCTCGGGGATCGTCGTAATGTCCTCAATCGGCGGCAAGTCGTTCCCGTTCTCCTCCAGATGATTTTCCAGCATGGGATCGGAATTAGTGTCGCCCGGCCGCGTCACTTCCTCGATATCGGAATCGATACCCTGTGGGATAGGATCAAGAAATATATGTTATCGTTATTGATATGCTGTGCTGATTTTATGTAGTTTCAAATTCTTAATGACATATCGAAAAATTTGCTGCGTAAGTTAAAGTCAATAAAATTTAGTAAAAATTAAAGAGATTTTATTACATGTAATATCGTTAAATCAATGGGAATAAAAAAAGCGTTTTATTCGCTAAATATGATGCGAAATGACACGTGAGCGAGGTAAATATTTAATAGGGCCTTTAATCGAATAGAATACATGATTTATCTGTTTCCCATGGAACAGCCAATTTTACAATTGCCCTACTTTTAGGAATATTTACGAGAATATTGAATTTGTCTTGTCGGGCATGTGATTTTATTGGTATGACATTTTAGTTATTGAAACATCGCTGCACTTCAATCCAATTTGAGAAAGGTCAAATGCAGACATGAGGATCTCGATTATGACTTAATAGAAAATCGAGCTCCGCGACACTCATGTTTCAGAAATTATCTTCTGTCGCTCTTCATCAGTTGACGCGAACGTAAAGAATAATCATTGAATTTTCATACATATGTAAGTTTTAATATTTATAAAATTTTTATAGTATTATATATTTATAATACCTGTATTTTTTTATTTATAATACTTTCACATTATATTTATTTAATTATATAACCAAAATAAAACTTTACAGTCCTACAAGGTAATCAACGTGGACTTCGAAAATGTATAAGGATAAAAGATCTGTAAAAATGCAATTATGCCCCTCTCGTAATAATCCGTCGTAAGCGAAATGGCGAGTCAAGGATCTCGAAGCTCCGTAATTCACGCCGCGCCGTTCAAAATTTTTTCGGGTAATTACCCTTGGTTCAGGCTCAAGACAGATGATTTTTAATCTACAAAATCCCTCATCTCTTCCCCCTCCCCTCGTCGTGTACCTGTGCGAAGTCCATGTAGAAGGAGTCTCTGGAGTCGGAGCTGCCCTGGCGTAGCCGGAGGCTGAGATCCGGCGAGCTTTCGCCCATCTTCCTTATCTCCTTATCTCCCTCTCGCTTTTTCACCACCCCTCGGGCTCAACCGCACCTCTCCCTCTCGGAGAGAGAGAGAGAGTCCCCGACTCTCCCTCGCGCCTTTCCTCGCTCCTTTCACCCCCTCTCGCGCGCCGACCCCCTCGTCTTTGTCTTCGACACGAGCTCCTCGCTCCTCTACGGACGGGGAATTCTAAAGAGGGTGGGCCCTTGTGCACACAATCCACCGGGTTTGCAGCCTGAAAGAATCGGCCCTTGAGAGACAGATCGCCTCAACGCCACGCCGCGCCTCCTCTACCTGTTCGCCTCTCGCGCGAGAGGAAGCGAGAGGCTGCTCTCGACCGTGCGATGCGAAAATATTCCCGGTGGAAAAGAGCCGGCGAACGCGCGTGGCCCCTCGTCCCAGCGACAACCCCCGAATATCAAAGGCGTGCGCTCTCTTTACCCCTTCGCAAAAGAGACGATCGCGCGAGCACACGCCGGGAAGCTATGATTTTCATTTCGACGCTTATCCCGATTATTAGTCGTCGAAGAATCTCCGGGGGTAGTTGCTGAGAATTGCTCTTTAAGAGTTAAGACCCTTCGCTCAAGCGTGCATATATCACTCTGCGAAGCTGATTTTGCCTTAAAGATTGTCACGTGACACGTAAATAAACGGGCCGTAACTAATAACACGAAATTTATCAATTTTTTCATTTTATCTGCATTCTTTTTTAGCTTTTTCTTGCTCTTCAGTTAATAAATAGTCATTTATCCTTTTCACTAATTGTGTCTCTTACATAATGAATATAAAATAGATAAGAAATTATTTTCTTGACCTTTTAGGCAATATAAAATATTACGACGTATTTTTATTACTTATGCGCGTGCTTTACGTAAGAAACTTCGTCGGACTGCTGCCGGGCAATCTCGGAAGCGGACCTCGATGCCCTTAATTACGTAAGACGCTGCAGGGACGTCTACTTTGTAGAAAACTAATTACGCCAGATAGGAAATTAAATCTGACTCTCTTCGAGTTAATTATCCCGTTCGCAGCGTTGGTGATAATTTCAATCGAAACTGTAAAACACAATTATAAGGCCGCGACGGTTGCCCGGCGGCCACAGAGTCGATAACTAGAGTTCTGTATGTACATAGGACATTTTATTAATGCAAGAGACACGAAGCGAAGCCTTGTAAATTTTATCAGGCAGGTTAATTAAAATGCATTGACGCGAGTGCAGCGTACGAAACGTATCTCGTCGTATGCTGTGTTACGAAGTTCTAACCGTTTATCTTAGGAGAAGCGGACTTATGTGCTTAGGCGCTTAGTCATGTTGTTTCTAAGTCTTATAGGCGAGCTCGCTGTTCGCGGAGCTCTGTTGTTAGCGGAGTAATAAGATACTCCCGTTAAAGACAAGCTTCTTTATGCCCGGGGAATGTATAATTACTCTCGCGAAAGTAGTTACTGCCAAAGCCCTTTCGACGATTACAGCCGTCGAGACTCGAATACGGTTTCGCGTATAACGTAATCCACCGTTGTCAAACGTCGCGTTTCGTATTTTGACAGCGAGGAAATTGAAGAAATGCCGGCTCGCTTTTATCGCGTACGCATTTATCGCGACATTTGCAATTGAATATTGACAAGGATAATACGATCGCGCGAGATGTAAATAACGATTGAGTTACAGCTGAATTAAAAGGTATCTGCTGGAATCGTGTCATACAGCTCGGTTTAGCTCGCTGCGAAGGAAGACTATATGGGTCTGTTTTTTATCGCTGAACTGGCTACACTAGTTCAGAGTGGTTATTCTTATCTTTTTCCTTCCAACGTGGAGTAAAAAAGATAAATCCTGAATTAGCGCGGCCAGTTCAGCAATAAAAAACAGCCCCGTACCTTCGGAGGACATTTGTCTCGTCCTACGAGTGATTCATACCGGAGCCAGTAAAACGCTTCCTTGCCAGGACATAGGGAGCTCTAACGTCAATGAACATTCTTCCCGTTGAGACTCGTCCCTAGTCCCTAACGCCATTCCACGACGGACCCTCCCGTTCGTCGAACGTTTTATGGCCGGTATACGCGGCATCGAATATTTCTCCACCAAAATGACTCCCCGCGCGCATTAGGGAAACATTGGGCACAGCAGAGAAATAAAACGTGGGGTCAGACGCCTACGTTGTTTCGGATCGACCGCAGTAACACAGATAGTTTCGCGGCACGCAGAATAATACCGATCGCGAATTGTCGTTCAGGGATTACGCATAATCACTTTTTCTCTCTCTCGTTGTTCCTTTATATATTAAATATTATAATAATTAAAACTATTGATCTCTCTCGCGCTATTAGGAAATTTCAATTTCTCGCTTCTCGGTATTTATTATTTATATATTTTTTTTATGGAATAATAAATAAATAGATTCTCAATGAGGAGATCAGTTTCGGTAAATAGCTGGATAAAATAAATGGCCAGTGTCAAACGGAGAGGATACATTGCGATAGCTTTCATATCTGGATATAATTTATAGGCGTCACAATATATAAGCGAGGGACGCGATAGGAAGGCGACTGTGTGTATTGAAATGTTGCAAGGCGGAAGGATTATACTTTTAC
>NW_020214855.1:93104-98317 GCF_003070985.1 Temnothorax curvispinosus | reverse complement strand
TTTGCTAGATGCACGCAACGGGATGAAATATAATCGTCGCCAAATGATAGGCCGAGAGCTATCGAGCCACATCGAAACGTTGTAAAACGGTAGCTACTTAACATTAGCATGATATTTATAAAATCGGTGAAGATATCTTCTGATTTACGTGATAAATATTCCAATATTGAAATTTTATTAAGGTAGAATTAAATAAAAATTTCTATTAAAATAGAATCAGTAGAATTAATGTGAATTTAAATAAATAACGATCTGCTTTATTATCTATTGACTTCGAAGCTTATTTTTAGCGAGAGACCACTTCTTCTTTGAATTATTTACTTCAAATACAAGAACCACATTGGGGTCACGATATTTTCTCTACAAGCAAAAACCAACCCCAGATCGACCCAAAAATACATTCGCACAAATTTCGGCCATCTATTTAAAGAATAACTCGTCGTTCGATCGATCTTGCGACGTTGCCTTAAAATTTTGTGCAAAATATCAGATAATTCATACCTACAAGATAAATAAATGGTAATCCATCCCGTGGTTTCAACGTGGCGCACGCCGATTTCGTTCCGCGAACGAGAAAGGGAGGAAATCGAATTACAAAACGCTCGTGCGTTTATTTCACGCAAATTACGAAAATTCGTTAACGCATGCATTAATGAATATATCAGCTTTTCCTTTCAACGCCGCGAAAGCCGCGCGACTTCGGCGCTCGAATAAGGGAGTCGGCGAAAAGGGAAGAAACGCACTTACGGGGAGAGCTCAAGGCATTCGTCGCCTTCCGGCGTTCATCTTCCCAGCACCCTTCGTCGTCGTTCTCCCGAGGGCGACGCATCCTCCCTCTCACATCGCAATGCCCATCACACCGTGCAGTCCCGCGTTTTCACTTTCATACGGCGCCTCCTCTCGCCGGGCTCGGCCGCGGATCCCGTCATCTGCCGTCTTCCGCCTCCACCCGGGTCCACCGCGAATCCATATCCCGGCGTAATCGGGGATGCCTAACGCCGCTGCCGCACCACCCACAGGTTGTAAACACACGCACCGACGCGTTTTCTCGCGCGTACGCGTACTCGTCTCTCACGGGGTGCGTACGGGCCGCGCGTTTTCCCTCGCGAGTTTCTTTACGCCGCGCCGCTACCCTTTTTTTCCATCCGGCGAGGGAGAGACGAAACGGCCAGAAAACGCACGTTTCTCGATTAAACTTTTCGTCGTGTTATTCTCCTTTTTCTCTCTTTTACCGGCATGTCGACAGATTACTTTCTTTTTATTTTCTCTTTTTTTTTCACAGCTCTCCGGAAGGAGCTGTAAAACTTGTTGAACGGGAGGGAGAATATATAAGAGGGACAATATAAAAAAAGGGAGGACCGTTTTCCCCAAAATATCTCGGGAGAGTTTGGGGACGGAACGCGATCAATCGTGGCGCGTGTATACGAGGCACGGAGACACTTCGGCACCTCCCGAAGGGCGCGCCGCGCGAGACATCGACATCCTGCGAGAGCCGCCGGGCTGCTGCGATGGCCCGGGCTTCGGCGACGGGAGAGCGCCCGCGCCACGACGCCGCCACCCGTCGCACGCCGCTGCGCCGAGCGTCGACGTCGTTGCATCGGCGGCGCACGCCCCGTAGTAGCGAGAGGACGGTAGCGATGGACCTTCACGGATCGTCACGGACGGATAAGATCCGGATGACGTTCCGTCGATACCGTGTCGATTTTCCAGAGGAAATTGGAATCTCGGAGCATTTTCCTTGATATTTCTCTCTTTTTCGTTTTTTTTTGCACAATTTCCTTAAATAAATGTCCCGATTCCGATTGATAATTAAGGATATTACGACGTAATTATATCTCGTTTTATATAGTCCGACGTAAAATATATTCGCTTTATTAAAGAGACGGGGCATAACAAATTGTAAAAACATGTGGGACTTGAACAAGAAAACGTTTTTATTTGCGCCTTTTCGTAAAATAAGATTATAATATGGTGCATATTTCGGTGTAAAAAATAAAATGGGTTTCTTACATATGTATATACGTCTTGTCCACAAAGTATAAATTGTAATAGTGTTATGATTCTTGTAAAATAATGATCGTAATACAAGCATTATGGATAAATATTGCAGACATGCGTGTATATGTATTACATATGTTTAGTACAATGTCCTTATCGTATTACGTAAACTAAGATGTAACAATTAAATTTGTAAATAGTATAACCTCGCGGATCTAAATGGTTTTCATCAGTCTCATACTTGATTTCCGCGCACTTCTCTTTCATCCATATATGTATATTCAATCGGTGTTTGAACACTGTATCATGTACACATGTATATGCATTAATTTCCCACACATTTTTGCCAAGCCAGTCCTCCGCACGTTATAGAGACAATTACATATATTACAACCTGCATTAGAAAAATGAATATTAGATACCGATAGAAATTAGAGAAATAGAAATTCGAAACTGATCGCAGTGTTGAACTTACAATTAAAATAGCACCGACAATAACGTAGATTTTGACGTTCTTCCAAAATAGGGAACGTGCTAGGTTTCTACTTGTCTTTCTGAACGTCACGGACTGGAATAAAAAAAAAATTAGACTTTATTGTAATATTCAATTAATTAACATTAATTGTGAGCGTACTTTTACGTACATTGGCAGACAAGTTTTCCGTTTTGTTTACAAGCAGCTCCAACCGCTCGCCCCGCATCGCTATATTGTCGATATTTTTCACCATAATGTCCTTAAGCTCATCCAGCTCGCCATGAACTTTGGACAATCTATCAAGATCTTTGGATTCGCTATAATGCTTCTGAAAAGAGAAAAGGTGTAAGGCGCAATGAGACAGATGTGAGACCAACGTTTCGAGACATTGATTAATGATTACGTAATCACTTCTGACATTACCATTTCGTTGGCCAAAACACGGCCGAATTCTGTGTTCATGGCATAAGCTAGGGCAGTTTGAGCACCTGGTCCATAAACAGCCAAGAATCTTCTCTTGATTTCATTGAGATACAAAAATGCCCTGGATCTTTGAAAATCCTGCAAAATCAACTTTCATTATTGTATATCCTTAATATCGCAATATCCATCTTAGGCTACGGTCAACGTGACGCTACAAATGCTTCGAAGCATTCCTCTTCTCTTTTCTTTCAATGAAGAAAGAAAGAGAAGAAGAATGCTCCAAAGCATTTGTAGCGTCACGTTGACCGTAGCCTTAATCCATGTATACATACATCGTCTGTAATGCACATGTAAATAAGGTGATCCTCGCAGATGTAGTGAAAAAGATAAGGCCCTTGCGAGTATGTGAGCTTGTCATTGTCCGGTGGTATCTTTGCCAAGATTTTCGCTGTGACCTCTTCAAAGTTTCCGACGCACGCAGCATGTTTCGCCAATATAATTGTCCCGCGGGCCACCACGCTATATAAAATCGGCATATTGGTGACAAAAGTACCTGTAACGAAAAAAGCATACGTTTAATTAAATGAGATAAACAGATAAAGACACGTAGTATATATATTTTCTTTTATTTTTGGCATTAACTCGATTGTTCTTTGACCAACGCGATAAATGATATTGTAATATTATTCTCCCAGTGGGACCTGCTTATCATATCACGACTGAAAACAACAGACTGCAATGTGGCTGTGCGGGCAAATGTCTGATCTGGTTTTAAGTACAACACTCGTTAGAAACAGCTCGGTAATGACACGAATTAACTGTGACGTATGAGCAATTATTTCTGCATAAGTACTCCCCTATAAATAACGCATGCATTCTCAATCTTAACCTCCGACGAGTCCATGAAACAATGAAATTAAGTAAGCTTCCGAGATCTCTTTAACTATTTGGACTTTGAAATTTTGACGCAAAAACGCAATACCAGAACACTTTTTTCACGGTGGGATTATCGGCGCGGGCGAGCCAGTATTCGACCTACCTCGATGCAAAACAAAGTATTTAATTGAAGGAACAGCTGCGCACTTTCCTGTTTACGCCTTCGACGATGTGGCACTGATAACGCGCGGGTTTCCGCCTATCCAGAAACGATAATCAATCGATCGATCTGTCGCTTCTCTTCGGAAATCTCGGCCAAAACATCGGAATACTCCCCGCGAGCGTGAGACAGTTAACATTTGCATGAAATCATCGATGAGCGAGCATGGGTGACAGTTCATCACTGGCAGCGTGGTGGGGGCCAGTGGAGCGCCTGACGTTCGTTCCTGCTTGATCTTGCGCACTTGTGAGGCGCGAAATTCAAAGCGACAACGCTTCAGTATCAACATTTCGACGAGATATATTATTAAAAATCAAGGGTGAAATATTGTGAATATAATGAAACTACGGAGACATCTAAAGTATATCGATATTATCGATTAGGAATTACAAATGTTTCGATTACATAAATGTCTGCGAAATTAGCTTTTAACGTACAGTATTGAATTTACAATCTTTTTATTGTATATGTCTCATAAATAATGTATATTTACGACGATGTTTATGCAAAGATATCATATATTGCCATAAAATTACATTTTTTTTCTACAGTTATCACTCGCACGGGTAATCCACCCGGATGATAACGATAAAATTGCAACGAGTGACATATGCAGGCAAAATAAAAAGTCACGATAACATCAATATAGCATTAAAATTACTTTTTATAACCATTTTGGAGCCATTTTAACGTTATTTTGACGTCACGTAAAATAATTAATTATTTTATCCGTATTAACAAAATAATATAGATACTGAATAATTAAATTAATCGGAGTTTGATCAAACTCGCTCTTATCATATAATTTTTGGTCACGTATGTGATTTCTAAAAGTCCGGAGCGACTGGTTGTAGCAGATCGCATGTGCCATTCACGCCCGTAGAAAAACGCGTTACATATATATTATACATAAATATCTGAATAATTATCTTTTAACGCAATTTATAATTTATTGTAATACATGCTTTATCAATAATACATATTTACGACACGACGCAATAATAGCATCATATATTATCATAAAACTACATTTTTTCCACAATTATCACTCGGATGATAACGATAAAATTGCAGTTTTTAATTAAAATTGTATATTACTGATCCCTAAATACACCCAGACAGAACAACAGGTCACAATGATATAAAAATCATGTTAAAACAGCGTTATAAGGTGATTGATTTATAATCATTTTTGGCCATTTTAATGCCAATTTGAAGCCA
>NW_020214855.1:81144-90104 GCF_003070985.1 Temnothorax curvispinosus | reverse complement strand
AATAAGATAATAGTAACGAATAACTATTATCTACTACGTTTTGTGCATAATATTATCATAGTATTACATTTTGTTGCGCGGATCCGCAAATTCTATTAGAGCCTAGTAAACTTTGTCAATTTTATTAATATTTATATCAATATTTTTCTAATTATATTTTTGTACCAGAAAAAAATTTCTAATAAATCAGTGATGCGTTTTCAAATAATGCTTATATACATATATGTATATGCGTATATATATTTCAATATTCGTATATATTTCACATTGTAACATGTTAAAAACTTCTATCTGGTATACGTAAAGTTAAAAAAACACACGACTCGTTTCTTATTATAATAATATTTATTTGCACTACAAAAAACAACAGGGACGCTTTACATAGAGAAATAATACGCTCGGTATAAGGACGAGAAACGCCGAGTTTCACATACTGACATTACATTTGTTAAATTGTATCACTTATTGGATTTTCCCGCATCGAGAAAATCCAAGAAGGGAAAAATCTTTTTCTCCGATAGTTCACTGCGGTGACATGCTTCCACAAGCTGTATCGGCTAAAGTACGTACCAAGAAAGATTTTGGTTTCACACTCTCTCTAATTAACAGTGTTTAACGTATTTAAATTGTCTAAATTTCACAAGTTTTATTACGTCACCGCAATTTTGTGGGAGGAGAGAAATGCAGGTATGGGAGAGAATTAGATAAGAAAGCAGTGGTAGAAACACAAATGGATAGAAACAATGACTGCCTGGCACTATTGTATTCCGGAGATGAGCTATGTACAAGTATCTTATTTGTCTCATGCTCGACGACGATCAATTGAAACGTATTGTTCGCGCGTGAACAATCGAAGGGAAAAATATTTGACTTTGTTCTTCGATCCTTTATTAGCACGCGTCTTTTACCCCTGTTAAAAACCATAAGCCTTCCGTATCATATATCTTTTAAATAAAAAAATAGATTATTTATTCTTACTTTAAGCGCGAATTGAAATATTTTTAGCCGAGGTATGACTCTCTGCTATTCGAGAGAGCGCTCGCGGAGAAATTTTCAACCCGTGGTCGTTGGTGCATAAATCATTTCGTTCAAACTGTCAAAACGGAGAGCGTGTCGTATCACAAATGCAAAACGATTTTATTACAGTTTCACTGTCTCTCTCTCTCTCTCTCTCTCGATGTGCTTCCATCGTACCATGGCGGCACGAGCCACGCCGTAACGATTAAACTTTTGATCGTCCTAAAACGACGATCGTTTACGGAAATTTCTTTATTAATCGTTATCGTTATTCTAATTTTTATTAAAAGATGAAAATATAACAGAAGTGCAGAGTGGGGAGAAATAGAAAAGAAGGAAAGAAAGAGACAGAGAGTGAGAAGTAGATGGAAACTGGAAACATAAGGGAATTAGACAGCGGAGTGAACGAGGTCGAACGGAATCGAGTCGATCGCTTAGGGGGGAATGCGTTTGGCGGCGAAGTGTCTTGTATTTTCGCGAAAAGCTCGACGGCCATCGACGAAGGAATTGAGTTCAGGATCTCAGGGACAAGGGGGCAACACCGTGAGACTGGTTTTGTTGCCAACGTCGTACCCGTGCTCCTATTGGCAAAGGCGGCTCGGCGATGGTGCCTCCGCGTGGCGGTACCAACGCCGGCGGAGCTCCTCTTCTTGTGCTTCCTCATCCCAGTCCTCGAGTGAGATCTTAGATGATGGAGGTGATCAATCGCGCCTTGAAGTTGACGAAGCGCTCGCTCGTGGCCGCCAGACGCTGCAAATTGAAAACAAATTGATCGATTGCAATCGGGCAATTAAATATTTGAGTATTCGCGTATGATCCGACGATCTCTTCTGCCGATTACTACGCATTATATCCGATATTTGTTTCTAGGACAAAGCAGTGTTTAAATTCCTCAAATAACCTATTTTTCTCACCCATCGCAATCTTTTTAATTTTTTTAAATTATATTATTTAACATTTATGGGGAAAAACTTTCAAGAGTCAATTTGAGAGGGGAAAAAAAACCCGAGCGCTATGTTGCGTGTTTCGCGGACAACGTAAAACTCCTTCAAACTCCTTCCTGTTTTGCTCGCGTCTTCGTTTAATCGCGCAAAATCGCGACGCGCAAAAGAGTTTAGCGGATCGGAGAATTCCGCGCGACGCACGAAGCGTGAACGCTTTCGAACCGGCGCGGCGGACGCTCCTCGCGAGGCAAAACGCCTCGCACGAGAGAATTTATTAACGTGCCGCACAAATTGCGGTATAATAAAACAATTATAACCGTCGCGAGACGCGGCGCGAAAAGAAAGAATCGCGGCGGTCGGCGCACAATAGTGTGTTTCAGGATCTCTTTCCTTTCTCTCCGCGCTCTTTGTCCGATCACGGCTTTCTGCCATTGCACAGTCGATCGGTTGCCGCAAAATCCTAATTTACATTACTCACGCTACACGATTTCTTTGCAGACATAACATAGTTATATATAATCTAAGAGGTGATTTCAGTCTGTGACTGTAATACACGTAAAACCGGTGTTTCCGCTATCTATAAATTTCGTAAGATAATTTATGCACTCTTGATACTGTTATTAATTAATATATTATTCTTTTTATATTTACTTTGTTACACGCTATATCTTGTTGTCGGCATTGATCGACTTCAATGCAATTTGCTTTATATATATATTATCTAAATATTATTTTGTCTCTTTTTCTTCTATATAAGGTAAACGTACCAATGCCGGGACATTTAAGACCTAATGTCTGGACACCTTTATCACTTTAGTTTTTAAATAAGTATAAAGCGAATTAAAATCAAAGATAAAAATATAATATAAGAAAAATATTATTATCTTTGATTCTTTGATTTTAATTCGCGTTGTAACTTATTTAAGGATTAAAATGTTGAAAATGTTCAGACATTGGTACATTTACCTTACGTACAGCTTTCATTATTCAACTTTAAGGGAAAAAACTTTAAGAAAATAATTTGCGTTTGTTGCTTAATTGATCTCCGTGCTCTGTTAAGCTTAGAATATTTATAAATAAATATTTTTTAATTCATTGTCTCAGGATTAATCCAAATAGAAAGCAAATTTTTATTACGTTAATAATTAGTAATGCGTCTCAGCTTAGGTCATTAAAGTCTTTAATGAATTATATGCATTTTTTGTTTCACTTTTGTAAACAACATTATGGCGAACTTGTGATGATGTAAGAATAGCGAATTAATTAGTATTATTTCCTCTTTTCAGTATTTTCTCTCTTCAATATTTATAATTGTCTTCCATAAATACTACTGTAAAAAACAATCACATTAACAATTACGCCTTTGTTGCTAATAAATGTATAAAAAATAAAAATTTAATTTATTTAATAGAATAAAATAAAATTAAATTGAATTAAATTAAAGGAATAAAAAATAGCGATTAATTAAATAAAAATTTATTTTAACGTTAGACTGTCTTTTCTTGTATACGTGATTATTGTATACGTATTAATATCTCCGCTAATAACTATGATTATTCGCTATTAACTGATTACAAAATCCGTAAGTCATTATACGGAAGTAACAAATGACCGAGCAAGAATAAACGTCGTGGTTACGTCAATCAGATGATCTAAGGTGAATCATTTTCCACGCTTCGCGCGGCAATTCCGAGTGTTACGAGCGTAAAAATCATTGGTTTAAAAAATCATAGTGGATCGTACCGTAAAATGAATAAAAAAAATTCTCGCGTGATCGTGCATGATCTGAGCTAGTTTAGTTCCGGCTGTTATATTTTAATGGCCTAAGTGATGTTGCTCGGACTATCATTAATATTCTATCAATTAATAAATTATAATCGATCAATTATATTGCAAAACACGCGCTGCGATTCTTCGTCGGTCGCAATATAATTTAGATCGTAGATCGAGAAGTCAATTATTATGTTATAATGATGATAATGATCCTATCCTAATAAAAAAAATAGATGTTAATGATCGCAAAACAGCGAAATTCTATTCTATCGCGATATATATATCGTTTAGAGATCATTTATCACATACTATCCGCAGGTTGAGAATCGTTCGGACGGTGCGAGATGAATAATCTGAATAATCTCCTAGCTGGACAATGTCCAATCAGCTACAGCCTACTGCTTTCATATTTGACGAGCTTAAAATTGATTAAATCGTAAAGTGAAAGCGCCACTCGGCATGAAATATATCGCGAGTGATAAATGTCAGTTCTTTCTCATCTTAATTCTTCCTCTTTGATGTCTGTCACGTCATAGAAATAGATTCAACCCGTTTCGTATCTTTCCGCATTTATGAGATGCAAATTAAACACTGCGGAGTAAACTTTCCATATTGCTGAAATCAGGCAACTTTCAAAATCCATACGTACGTCTCCAATTCATGTATATTTATTCATCTTTTTCGAAATTGTGGTTTCTAGCGGATGCAAAAGAAAATGCGGAAAGCTATAGAAAATTCGCGTACTTTCGCGAAGCCAAGTTTTCGCCGTCGGTTAGTACGCGAGATCCTTTGTGATACATTAAAATGTAGGGCAGTTGTCCGCGCACAAAGCGCGTATAGCACAAGGAAAAAGCACGCGATTTCGATGGTAGTAGCCGCGGCCAGTCGTCGCCTCTGGCGATCTTGCGTGCCGGGATCGGCTCTTGCATAAGTTGCAGCTGGCAAATGGACGCGCTATTTCATAGAGAAAGTCGCTTACATTTTTACTTTCCATCGATCCCGACGGCGTGCTTGCGTAATGGCCCGGTTTATATCTGAAACGACGCGACGCGACGCGACGCGTCGCGGCGCTACGCTTGTTCGACTTTCGGCGCAGTCGAACACGTGACTGACCACCGTGAAGCCTTTATCTCCCGATCGCCGCTCTACGAGCGGCTTTTAATCAACAATCGCAACCGATTGAGGTAACGCGGCCTTACGCCGCAACACTCGACCTTAATAAAGTGTTATGCCATAAGCTTGTTCCGCAAAATATTATGACAGACTAATTGTCTCTTTAATTTCCGAGATGCTTTATGAAATTCCATCGCGCCATTTATCTATTCCCGCGTGCGGTATGTTTCAAATCTGATTAACACCGTGTGTCTCATTTTTCATCCATGATCTTTTTTGCCAATTTCCAAATGGACTTTTAATGCGATTCGTCACAGAGCGTTGAACACTTCATATATCATTTAATAATTATCCGACCAAGTTGCAAGTTGATATCTCTTTGTTGAAAGACAAAATTTTGCGCTTTGCGTCAATGCTTTGTTGCGCGTTTCGTCGATGTTTTAATTAATTTCGCAATTTTACATAAGAAACCACGACGCGAATTTCACTTCGCAAATCCGTTAAAGAAACAAATCCGTTTGCGAATAGCAATTATCGCGTGTCGACAAATGCAGTCAGTTGCGACGAAAAATTGGATTGCTTATCGCGGAATCGCAATCGGAATTACGTCACGTGCAATATTAAGTTTTTCATATTCGCGTTTGTTTGAACTTCTTTTATTGGGTTTGTAGAGCGAGGCTTCGCGAATTTCACGCGGTGAACCGTGAACGCCGTGATTCCTGAGGAATGAAAAATTTCTAATTCTTTTCCTGCTTCTAAACCGATGTTGAAATCGCTCGCGGTTTTCCTGTAGATAATGAAATAGAGATATGAACAAGTAATGTACGTCAGAGACGTACGCAATCGTTTGCGCCGGTTACGTACGCATATGCCGGAATTGGATTCTTGCAATTTCCAAATAAATTATATCGTTAGATTTAATTCTAACACAATTGTCTCTAACGAGATTATATCCAATTTGACATCTATTAATCAAACGCTCTTCGACATAGTTCGATGTTTCGTCACGCGGTTTACTTTCGCCTGGCCAGCTGAGTCATTAAAATCTTGAAATCTGTAATCGACGTCCGGTCGAGTAAAGAGTAAGGCTCTCCGCTATGCCTTCTTGTAGTATGTACCGGATTGACGCAGATGTCTTTCAAAATATGTTAAGTAATTGCATATGATCACATTGTTAACACTAACTCTGAGCTGTGACGGCGCACGATTATCGATCACCAATTATCCCTCCCACTGCGCGCAAGAATTGACCGGTATGATATACATTCTCCTTGAGAATATAAACGTTGAAATGTCTAAATATTTATATCTCCACAGTCACATTCTAGTTTATTTTTTATTCCAATTTAATCTATTTATTTCCTTCAGACACTGAATATCCTACACTTATAGAAAGTACTTGTATCGTTTTTATTGCATGACAAGAAAAATATTAATAATATCAAGCAGAGCGATAACGCGCACGTGTGGTTATTATTAATTAGGGTCGCGAGATGAAATTCGGGTTGCGCGGAAGCTAGATTTTATTTTACAAATCTGCCACGTTCGTAAATGAAAGATACGATTAGCGATCGGTGAAAGTGTAAAAATATCGTCTATATACTCACGAGTATGAGATCCTGAACGAGATTCGAGAGTCCTCGATTAGCGATGACGAAGAACCTGGTGACTGGGCCGGGTACGGCCTCATGCTCGTCCGCCTTTCCGTGTTCGGGGCTGCCCGAAGAGTCGCCCAGCTGGTTACTTCCGCTTCCGGCCACCAGCTGGAAAGACGACAGAGATCCGTCGGCGTTAGTCGGTATCTGGGCAAGCAGAGGGGATGAGCCTCTCGCCGTGGTACGGAAACTTTCGCGTTTCGGATGGACTCCGGGACGCGCGGCGGAAGCGAGTATTACAAATATTACAGGAATTAATTACAATACTTTTGTTTGTTTGTTTGTTTGTTGGGGGATATATAAAATTGCGGTGTGTATTGCAGCTCCACGTCCAACTCCAGCGCTCCCGACACTACGGTGCTCTCACATCCTTATTCCTACTTGCGGCTACGACATACGATCCATCGATCTTGCTGCTACGATCCTTACGTGCGCTCCTTCGGCTCGTAATTACTCGAGGCTTCGTCTGCAGGGTGTCCATACGTCTTTCTTTTTTTTTTCTCACCCAGCTTGAGAATTACACGAGGCTATATGCTCTTGAGCGAAGGGCGATCCCGCGGAACGATCTGTCGTGGATCGACATCCGGCTTAAGGATTTCTATATGGACACCCTGCGCGTGCACCATGAAAAGGTGAAATCGCCAAGTACCCAATGGTGACAACAGGATAAATCATACGTCCACGATCGGCTCTCGATGATACGTCCCGTATCTAGCAATTCGCAGCGCAACGTAATGTAATATCGAATTTTTGGCGTTCAGAGGCGAATTCTCTAGTTACGAGCGCATCGAGCTTGTACACCGAGCGTGGACCAATTACCAAATTTACAATATCTACGAGATTGCAGATCTCCGCCTGGCAGACAAACCGGTTCCGTCGCGACGGGAAAATCTCCGGCTTCTCGGTAAACAATCGTTAAAGCATTGTTCGCTCTTTACGTTTCGAAAGATCCGATATTATCGTTATTTCTCGGCAACCGATTCGTCTGCCGACTAAACTCTGCGTGCGTTTTTACTCCAGTGCGTCCAAAAATACGATGGAACAAGATACAACTACGGGCCGCTAGATATTACGGTGCAGTGGACGAGTACGAAGATCACAACAACGAGAGAATCGGCACTGATCAATGGTGCGGCCGCCAAATCCCGAGTGAATCGGCCTTGTCCATCAGCCGGTCAGTACGCCATATAAAAAAAAAGTCTCTCAAGTTTTAGTCGGTGGTTGTCAGCGTTGCGTCGGGACCGTTGGCCGGGTGGAACAAGATGGGAGATTTGGAGATGAATGGGGCAAAATTATCCGGTAAATATTCCAGAGTTGAAGAGAACAATTGAATTGGGCAATTAAGGATTTTTACGAATCACATTATGTTCCTAATTACTAAATCTTTTAAATGTCGCTGAGTGCAAATTATTTTCTTCAAGATATCGAAAGATTAGAGACGTCTAAAATGCACTATAGTCTTTTTTATGCGTAGATGTTCGTGTATCGTGATGACTCTATTAGTAACATTTTTTAATGCAAGCCGAATATATTGTGCAAATATATTACTCGTTTTAGTCAACTAGTTGTACTTCAACTCTATATTTGCGATAGGAATTTATAGAGTAACAATCTAGTTAGGAGTTAAGGATGCGCAATTTGTACAGATTACATGGCAAGACCTCGTTGCAACATTAGACGTGTAAAAAAAGTGCGTGGATACAAAAGAAGTCGTACAGCGAATGAAGAAGATAGTTTTGTACAAAGGAAAACGACAGATTAGAGAACTTGTTGCATTACTTTCAAACATGTACACGTATACGCATATACAACAGGTATATTAGAGATCTTGATATGCAATTCATGCGCAGCGAGACAGGCAAGATCTGCAGGTAAGATGCTTTGTATATAAAGGAAGGAGAAACGGTGTGTGAGGAAGAAGAGAAAGATGCCAGACAGGAAGAGTGTCGGTAATCTGTTCAGAATAAGTCGTCGCAAGGAATTAAGTCACTGATTAGAAAGTAAGTCGGAAGATTCGAAGGGACGTCGCGCAACCAAGTCGAGAGTGATGCGTATATGTGGAAAAGTGCGGCATGCGGATAAAGATAAGGTGCGTTTACAATGCGAGCGAGATTTTGCGATTAGAGAAGAGTTTGCGCGATGGAATGGTTAAAAAGATAACGATTAAGATAACGTAATTGCAGGCTGGATATGAAGAGAGTGCACTTTTTACTACTTCTGCATATAGCGCGCGATTGTGTGAAACGTTGCAAAAATGCATATGGTAGTAGCGATAAAATAGTACTTTTTTTTTACAGAAAATTACTTGGACTTTAAAAACATATCTTTAAGTTATCAATAATAAAACCGGAGATGAATATCGATTTTTCATGCGATTGGAAGACGTACATGCTGAAAATGATTATGAAATGAAAGAAGTATAAAAGTAGAGAGAAGGAGAGAGAGAAAGAGGGGGGGG